>NC_066835.1:187329-216513 GCF_001640805.2 Lates calcarifer
CCAAAATACATAGCCAGGCCAAATTTTACAACCATTTTCATCAACACAGCCAAAGTCGCTGAAAGCCACTAGTACAAACATTCCTCCACTGAGGTCAAAATGTCAAAAAAAATGCCCTCTCTCACCATGTTAAGAATCTTGGATCTGCCCCTTTAACAGGATCTACACCAAACTTGAATGACTCCCATCCCCCCAGATCAGTTCAGTACCTGTGTGTCGTCCTGCTCACAAACAGACACAGGTGAAAACAGAAAAGGGTGTTACTGATCCCTCAAAAAAGAAATGGAAAGAAATCACCTACTTATTCACCCAAATAACACACTCCTCTAACTCATGTGTGTGTGTGTGTGTGTGTGTGTGTGTGTGGATGGGTGGGTGTACACACATGGCCACTAAACTAGAATGTTGTTTTGTACTGATGGAGTTGTGGATCAGAGGTGATGGAAAACTGGAGACTGAGGTTTAAAGGATCAGTTTCTCCTCCCTATTAGTCTTTCTTGGAAAGCAGATGGACAGTGGACAGGTGTGCAGTACTTCCATGCACATGTCAAACACACACTGAGTGGTTTTTCCATTTGTTGACGCTTGCCACTGTATTGTACACAGCCCTCACCATGTGTCTTCTGTAGAGTGACAACTTCAAATGGAAACATGACAGTTTGCTGCTAATGAACATTCAGAATTGAGGCATTCTTGTGACGTCACACTGCTGCTGAAATGGTCGTAAACTACAACATACTGACAATTTAATGTCCTTAGAACATTATGAATATCCAGTACTAACTTTCGTCATGAAGTGTCCCCCCCCAGCCCGGCCTACAGCGGTGGAGATACGTGCCCAGCGCAGCAGCCCCCGTCATTGAGCGCCTCACTGATAAACACTTTCCTTATCTGTTGCTCTCAGCAGTTACTTGATGTCAGCAGCCCAGAGCAAAGAGCTGACTTTTCTAAAGGGAAAAATAATCATGCTCAGGCCTCTGGCTGCACACCCCACAGCAGGAACACTGGCTGGATTTTCAGCCACAAACAGGATTTCCCTATTTCTGCTGTTGTGGAGGACACCTCCTAGTCACTGTTCAGCATCTTGCTGAAAAGCCTCTGACTGGTATTTTCAGATACACATATTTCATAAAAAACTAAACTAGTTGCATGTAGCAATCCTTGATTGGGTGTGTGGCTAGCTCCATCCCCTCGGTGGAGTATTAAAGGTGTCCGTTGTCTCTGTGACATCAGTGAGGCTCCAAGACATCCAGAAACATTTTCATGTTACCTGCCACCTCACACAACGACGCACGCTCATGGTGTACCATGAACAATCCATTTCACACAGGTCTGACCAGACACTGGGGAGTGATCTCTGCAGTATATTCCATCTTTTTTAGTCAGTGCCTGCTGACAAATAGCTCTGAAAACCAGGCAGTGAAAGGGAGCCATGTAAACATATACTGATCAAACAGTCAGCCTGTCCATGGCAGCTGGTTTCAACAGTGCTCTAGTCTGTTCTCCATTAGACGGATGGATGCTTTTCCTCCAGTGTCTCATTACTAACTGTTTAACTGTTGTAAAAGCCAAAATAATCCGTCAGCTTTCAAGGAAGTCAGTGTGTTGGAGGGTGGTGGTGAAGCCCTGAATGTTCTCTTCACATCTCCAACAAAGGGCAGCTGCTGCTCATCTCCATTTATGTAACGGCACCTGGCAGCTCACCAATCACATCCTCCAGCTCCTCCTAGAGAATCCAGTGCATCCCCGTGGCCTGATGGGACGTCTGATCCCTCCCGCAGGCTCTGGATCTCGTCTCAGCTGAACGTCTGTGGACACTGGTCCTCATCATTTAATGAGGACAAGAGGACACGTCACAGCAGGAGATCATGCTTCAACGTCTTGTGTTTCCAGGTCTGTATGCCGGTGAATATTCAGCACTCAGTAGTCTTCCTGTGTGATAAAGTGAGAGGTCATACTGTACCAGAATATTATACAGGCCGTGACTCGCTTCTGTGGAAGACAGCTTTACTGTGGCGGCCTATGTGTTTAAGCCTGTATGGAGGTCAAAAGGCTGATTAAGGCCATGATATAACCATGATTCCTACAGTGATGATGCTCTCTACAGGGTCCCAGTGGTCCTGAAGACTGCTGGTCTCTTCCACACACCTCGCTGACCCACAACCTGATGGCTGAGTTAAAAAGGAGGAGCAGAAACACTGGATATTTTTCAACATTTCTTTAATAAAAAAAAACTAACCCATAGGGTTTCATACAAAAATACTTTGAAGTATCAAGGATGCATTGCAAACATACTTTCTCACAAATCAGTCTTTAACAGTGATTTTCTTTATGCCCTGAAAGAACAGAAGTTGTGAAATCACCACAGTGGAGATCTCACAGTGAAATATCGTCTAGGACAACTGCAGAACAGATACAATGATTATCCTCAAATAAGGTGCGTTCCATGGTATCAGAGCATGTCATCTGTACAAATCACGTTTGGCACTAACAGTGTCAAGAAAAAACAAAAAACAGCCAATCACTAAACTGGGGTTTGGAAATTAAATGTGAGGTTCAAACAACTTTGGAGTGATTTACTTCAAAAAAAATTCACTCTCCACCTGCCAAACACAGTTCAAACTAAACAAACAGAAACTCTTGTGGGCAGAAGTGGAGCAAAATACGTCAATCAAGTGCAATAAAACAAAGGAATATTTTCAAACACTGGTACATAGGAAAATATGGATGCTGCATGACATTCTATTAGCATCTGATGACGATTATTCTACATGCTGTAATTCTCAAGAGGCAACAACATTAGACAATTCTTTTTACAGCAACAGAAGCTGACTTCTATCAGTAAAATGGATGGTTCCACAAGCAAAATCCCTTAAAAACACAGGGTTTGACTGGAATGACAAAGCATTATGAGGAAAAGACAAACCCAAAAAAAGCAAAGATGTCACAGCAGGCTTTGGGCTGACTCTTACAACATTTGGCCCCATTAACAGATTATAAAGTGGCTGCGAATGGACAGTGAGACCCTGACAGTTAAAGAGTCTCTGGAAGGACAGCTTATTCTGATATGGAACACCACAGACTCCATGGTGCCACCTCCACATCTACCACCTGAAAAGCGTGGTGAAGACAGCTAACAGAACCGGAAAGCATCATTCTGTCCACCTCCAGTCTCGGCTTTAGTTTTCCATCCGACATGTCTCCCTCTGGAGTTTGGACCTTCTGCTCCTTTTCAAGTGCCTTAGATGAATGGTCCCTGAGAGCTGGACCACAGTCTCAGAATCCCTGCTGGACTTCAGCAGACTGGCATCATGCGAGCATTGCCACTGTACTCCTCCTCTGCCTGGGGGGGGGGGAATTATTAGTTAGACTATCACAAAGGTAACTTTGTATTAACTACAGAATGCTATGTTCAGTTATTCAAACAACTTGATTGGGACACACACCTCAGTGTATACAGGTGGCGGTGGGAACTGGAAGGCTGGAGTGTTCATGAAGATGGGGCTGTCGTCTCCGTCGAAGTCGTCCAGCAGAGGTGTGAGGGGCTGGTCCAGGCGGCAGTCGCGGGTGATGTCGGCGTAGCTGGGCGGCTCAGAGGGCATCCTGAGGGACACCCAGCTCTGAGAGGCGTTGCTGACCGAGCCCTCCTGGCTGCTCACGCTGCTGCTGCGGCTGCCTAGACCGGCAGTCCCAATGACCAGCGGCAGCTCCAGGATCAGCTTCTCACTACCAGGGATGTGGACGTAGATCTGGAAAAAGGATAATGGGTACATATTTTAAAACTGATTTTCAGTTTTCAAAAGGAATGGCCAAAAACCACTGGGTACTTGCTGAAGGTAGAGGCTTACCATCAGAGCGTACTCCACACGGATGATGTTGCAGCCCAGCATGGATGGTTTGATCTTTGGCACCCTGATGGTCTTCCCCTGCCAGGCATCACACATGCCAGAGATAATGTGGTTCCCTCTCACTGAGGACAGCTTCTGGCGGAAGACCTTGGTGCGGCCGTTAGCCTGGTAGATGTGTTTGGCGATGATGGCGGCCTTGGGTATCACAATGCGGGAGCAGGTGTTCTCGAACTTTGCATTGATGTAGATGTCTTCACCTTCGCAGAAACCACGCCGGTCAATTTTTGCATTCAGTGACACCTGGCCATCGGGGATGAACATGCAGGTGACCTTCTTCTCCTTCATGCCACCTGTGGGAGACTGAGGAAACGCAGGAGAGTAAGACTCCATGTCAAACTCAGCAGCACTGCACTAAATGTATATGTATGAATATGTTAAGCTAAGATAAGCCCATAAAATAAACCCTGTGTTATGCTGTGTCAGTGAACTCACCAACAGGTCTGGGGTGTTGACATCCAGGGGCTCCTCCACCTCAAAGGATTTCTTGCACTCGAGCGTCTGCTGCTGTGGCCTCTCTAACAGGGCCTTCACACAGTAGTGGACATAGCCAAACTTCCCCTTGTAGGATGACACCAACTGCCTATAACAAGGAGCGGAACAAGTGTCACTCAAAGGTTTTCTTCAAAACACTGCTCAGTGAAGAGGTTTACATCCACAGGCCTGTGGTATCATGTGAGCTGAGAAATGCTGCCTTACCCTTGCTGTGGGAGCTCAAATCCAAAGGAGTACTCGTATTTGTTGCCAGGCCTCAAAACGACAGATCCGTCTGAGTCTGGAAAGAGAAAATGAAATACGTTCAATTACCCTGTCAAATGACAAGCACATGTTCCTTATTTGAGTAATTAAGTTGCTTTGCTGAGTGTCTGGTGTGGCTGCTGACAGCGGTTTGATTCAACGTGTGAAATAAATATTCCTCAGTCTCCTCAATTTGCTTCAGTGTCTTTCTTTACTACATCAGAGTGGCTGTTCATACTGGCTTCATTCGGGTAATGCTGGTAAATAACAAAGCTGGTTTCGGACTGTGACAGTGTGAGAGCTTAGTGTCCGTACCTGTAGGCTGGTCGTCCAGTCGCAGTACTTCTTCGTATCGGAGGTACTCGGCCTCCTGTCGGCACCGCTGCTTGCCTTTAGCGTACTCCACTTTAGCGCAGCCCAGACCCAGGACCTTCACTGCGGACACTCGCGTCACCTCGTTCACCTCCACTTCTATCCGACCGGACACCTTGTCCCCGCCGCAGTAAAAAGTCTTACTGGGATCCGTAAAGGTAATTTGGAAGGTTTTCATTCTCTTCGTCATGGCCACCATGACTGCTTCCTGCAGGTACGCAAGCTAGAGATAAAGAAAAACGGAGGTGTGGATCCGTAGTCCTCAAATCGATCTCGACTTATCTGCTGTAAACAAAGGCGAGCCGCTGTTTTTATATGACGAGCTTCAGCGGGGCACGAGAAGCCAGAATGAACAGCATGGCTCAGCGCGTGCACACCGCTACCATTGGTGGAAAACCTTTGTTTGTGTGAGCTCTAGCCAATCAGCGGCCGAAGCCGACGCGTGGACACCGCGTGGCTGGGGGAATGTAGGACGTGCTGAGCGAATGTGAACACAGGAAGTGAGAGGCAGACAGAAAGAACAGAACATTTGTAGTAAACAGTGAAACCAGGGAAGGGTTGGTCTGGAAACCAGCATCCATCTGACTCACACAGTCACCTCATCACAGACACTGAACCCCAAAACCTACAGGGCCTGCTGTTAATGTTAATATACGCACATACCCACAGAAAACATGAAGTATTTCACACTGAAGGTTATTGATGTAACATATATGAAATAATTATGAATAACATCCTAAAGAAATTGGAGTGTGGATGTTGGCTATTGTAAATGAATATAGTTGGTAGTATAAAAAAATGAATGTAAGATACTTAATTCTGAATATTATGAATATTCATTTGGGCATTTTCAAACCTTTATCACAGGTTGGACTAAAGAGACGTGGCCTGAGGGGGTTTAGGTTTATGATTTTAAGACTCCCGGACTGAGCTAACTGTGGAGATGTTTTAAACTCTTATTACTTGGTACATATACTTCCAGTAAGTAGTAAAGATTTCTGCATAATCATTCACAATGTATACATGTTACTGCATTTATTGACTACATTTATTGACTATTTACCCAATTCTGTCTCACAATTAACATTATTAACAACCTAAGCAGTATTGTGCATATACTATACTCTACAGCTATACTGCATCAGTAAAATAAGGTTTGTGTGAAATGTCTAGATTATATTTTTAGAATAGATGGGTGAAGGTCATGGGCAAATGATAAAATTGACCTGGGAAACTGATGAAACAGCTTTCAACTGTACGACACAGTCCACATTAGCAGACTGAGTTTTCAGAGACGTGTATGAGTGAAAGCTTTCTGTGATTCTGAGGACTTCACATTCATGTTGACTTCAATGTTGAGTTCAACAGTTCATTTCTGACCTTGGAAACAACAGTTAACTAATAGCATAGAGTTTTATAAGTGTCCTGCTGGTGTTAAAGGCAAATATTTACAGTATATACCACCCACCCTGCTCTGTATGAGCACCATGCTTATTGTATGGCAAGGCTGCATCCCCACAGGCTGAGGAAGAAATCTGGACTCCTGGAGCCCTGAAAGTTCCAGGTTCACTGTGTATCACTGTTTGTGCTAATTCCATTGACTTTTGTCTGGGAGTAAACATCAGTAAAGCACACTGTCAGCTTACATGACACCCTGGCCAGTTATTAAGAAATCTGAAGAATCAGGAGAGGTCAAGGACAAAAAAAAAAAAAAGACTGGAAAGCCAAGAAAACTTTCAAAATCTGATGAGAAGTTTCCCTGTTTCTTCTTTGAGAAACCGAAAAAGTTCCAGCAAGGACCTGGCTCAGCATCTGGAAGCCTTATCAGGATGCCAAGTTGACCCTTCTACAGTCCAAAGAAGCTTGATCAGGAACGGTCTATGTGGAAATTTAGCTGCCAAGAAACCACTTTTGCAGAAGGGGAACGGGGTGAAAACGCTAAGATATGCTAAAGCTCACAACGATTGGAATGAAGATGTTGAATTATGGAGGGTTTGAAATGTTTAGTTCCAGTTGTCGACAATATGTGAGAAGAGCTGGAGAGAGATGGAAGAATAAGTGTTTGCAGCCTTCGGTGAAACATGGTAGACGGTCGGTGCTGGTTTGGGGCTGTATTTCTACCAGTGTTGTTGGTGATATTGTCTGAATTGATGGGGTCATGAATGCGGAAAAGTACAGACATGTTTTAATTCATTGTGCCATTCATTCTGTAAAGTGCCTGATATGAAATGGTTTCATTTTTCAGCATGATAATGATCTGAAGCACACTGCTAATGCAGTGAAAAACAGCTGATAAGACAGTCATGGAGTGACCTCCACAGAGTCCACACCTGAATATTACAGAGGCAGTATGGGATCACCTGGACAGACAAAGAAAGAAAAGACTAAATCCAAAGCAGGGAAGTGCTGAAAGAAGCTTGGTATAATATACCAGAAGATTACTTCAGAATCTTTAAGACAGTGTCCCCAAATGAGTTCGATGTGCTTAGTGCCAAGAGAGGTCACACTAAATACTTTTGCCTGTAGAGGCCATTTTGTTCTGAAAATTGTTTTTAAATTTTTCTGCACATATTTCCTGTTTTTTTCTGTTTGTATCTCAACAAAAAGGCCTAAAAATAAATATGGATGGTCATTAAATCTTTAAATAACAAAGCTTTTTCACAGTACTACATATATACAACATACCTAGGTAACAAGGTTAATTAGTGTATATGTTGTGTGAGCTGAACATTTTATATTGGCAGGGCTGCCTGTCTGTGTGTCCACCTGGCTGACTGCCCACACACAACAATACATTCCTCACACTCCATTTGGAGTTTTTGAATGTGTGTGACACTCAGGATTTTTTCTTCCTAGTTACACAGGTGTTTCTTTTGTAATGTGTTTGTATGGTGTAATGTGATCTGCTCAACCCACTGTTGTTGCTGGGGGCTTGGACCAGAAGCTGTTTTTGGATCTGATGAGATTTCATTGTGAACTTTCACCCACTGGAGAATTTTCCACCATAAAACTTTTAGAGGAATTTTTGTGTCGTAGAGTTTGGTTCACCCGCACAATGCTACTGAAAACACAACACAAAACAACCTCAAATGACGCAGGCGCCTCATTTCAGCCGGCAGGTCTCGCCCCTCTGTGGGAGGGGCAGGGGACCTATTACGTGTCTGTGTCTCATGTCCAGTCTGATTGTTGAAGGTTGCCAGCTTGTGTCTTGACTGAGAATGGGGCTGTTGATCAGCTCTGAAGGTGAGCTGTGCTGTCTGATGTTGCACTCCCAATGATAAAACAAAGCGTATATGATTTGATTGTACTGTCATATATTACTGAAGATTAAGAGAGGTTTGTGTGATTGGGCAAAGAATCTAGTCTGACCAGTGAATGAGATCAGTGCAGGCTTATCAGCCAGTGAGTCAGCTGCGGCAGCAGCACTTAAAGGGATGCACCACAGCAGACCCATGTACATGAAGAAACAGCAGAGCACCTGTTTTATGTTTGTGACATGATCCAACACTTATGGAATCCTTTGTGACTGGCTGAGCTCCAAATCCATAAATCCAGATTTCCTCTCTTTATCCAGTTAGGAGTCGTCATGAAGATTAAATTTTATTTTTAACAATATCATCATCATTACAAAATACTATAGACATAAGTGTCATTTCATTATATAACCCCCACTGTGAAATGCAGAGTGGATCAATGGATCAGCTTCAGTCTTTTCATGTAATTGCATGTGTGTTTGTTCTTCCTGTGTGTAACTGATGGTTAAATGTTCCCTGTATATAAACTGAAAACATCCTTTCATCAGGAACTCATGTCATTTTATTTTATATAAATTGCGACCTTCAGTAATTCTTAAATTATTTTTAGCTAGGAGTATTTTAGTATCTTGCTAAATTTGCACATGTATTTTTATTTTTTATAAATTGCGACCTTTAGTAATTCTTAACTCACTTCCAGCTCAGAGTATTTAAGACACTGTTTTGTCGTTTCTGCACCTTGCACTCAAGTTATTTGGGGTAATATCTATGTATTTAGTTAGTATACTTTTGTATCATGCTGTTCTTTCTGTACTGTGTTGCCTTTTATTGTTGTCACCTGAAAGTTAAAGTTCACAAATAGTTCAGGGAAGTTTTCTGTGTAAGGATTACATTTTTGTTCTCAGGTCTTCAATGCATGGTTTTTAGTCATGTTTTCATCACTATTCACCCTCCGGTCTCTCTTACTCCTCATGGGGGGCATTTAGTGTCAATTCATTAAAAAAAAAAAATCACTTTATTTTTCATTTTTCCAGTCAAATATGTGGGGCATTCATGTCGTTGGTGAAAATGCCTGTTTCTATAACAGCTGGACACAAATGTTCAAGTGTTTCATTGTTTTATAGCAGTCACACCATGCAGTCCTAAAGAATTTGCATATGGAAGCTTAATGATGTTGTTAGTGCAAACTAACATAACCTCCTGACTACACTGTTACTGTATGTGTACTAGTCCACATACAGTGTTGTATACATGTTACAGAGCATGCCCATTAGCTCAGCTAGTACAAACTACATGTGGCTCATGTCCACTTTGGCAGAAAGAAGTCACAAATAAAGGAGTTCACCTTCAGATTTTTTGCACAGTTTTGCAATATTAAATACAATCAGGTCTTTAACAGTGTCTTAAAAATAAATTTAAAAAATGGGTGAATGATATATAATTTTATTTATTCAATATATTCACTCCACCCATAGCTTAGCTCCTGAATGTCCTGAATGTAGCATATAACTGTGGAGAGCAGTGAACAAATAGTAGCTTTTAACTATAAAAAGGTAAGAAAGCCCTGCCAAAATATAGTTATACATTATATTATATACATAATATACGTATATTACAAACAGCAACCATTTCTCATTTAAAATTCCCAAAGCACAGTTTAAACTCCACTGATCTTAGCCTGTAATAAAGCTTCCAACTTAAAAATGACGTGTTTTTCAAGCTCCATAGTATGATATGTTTTATATTTTAGATTCTTTAAAGTAGCCACCTTTTGCTTTGATGGCAGCTTTGCACACTCTTGACCTTCTCTCAGTCAGATTCATGATGTAGTCACCTGGAGTGGTTTTCCAACAGTCTTGAAGGAGTTCCCAGAGGTGCTGAGCACTTCACTCTGCAGTCCAAACCATCTCAGTTGGGTTTAGGTCAGGTGACTGTGGAGGCCAGGTCACCTGACACAGCACTCCATCACTCTCCTTCTTGGTCAGATAGTCTTTATAAAGCCAGGAGGTGTGTTTGTTGTCATTGTCCTGTTGAAAAACTAATGATGGTCCCACTAAGCACAAACCAGAGGGGATGGCATGTCACTGCAGAATGCTGTGGTAGCCGTGCTGGTTAAGTGTGCAGCTCTCTGTGAAGCATTTATGGGCTCTAATCTGAGGGGCTGTTAATTTTCTGCATTGACTGACCTTCATGTCTTAAAGTAATGATGGACTGTTGTTTCTCTTTACTTAGTTGAGTGGTTCTTGCCATAATATGGATTAGAACAGTAGTCGAACAGAGGCTATTGACTGTATAGAACTGTGTACCAACCCTAACTCTGCACAGCACAACTCAAACTCAGCCAGGCTGGTCCTGTAGCAGTCTCCTTATATATCCACGAAGTCTGCTGGCATAGCCCAGAGGCATCATCTGATGACTGATTAGAATCTTTGGAAGTTAACAACAAATACTGAAACATATTGCCAAAGAAATGGAAAAAAAAAGTTTGGTTTTCAAATGGAGAGTAAAAAAATGAGTTTGGAAATAAAATCACACCAAAAGTCTATTTAAATTAGAAAATCTTCTACAAAAAAATACTAAAATGTTGATTTGCAAAAGCTGTATATTTTATGATCAACATATCTGACCACTTGTATATTATTTTCCTTATTTTACATCTTAATGTTATGGTGCTGCCATTTATGACATTAGTGATTTGAATTGTCCTTTTTGAAATCGATTTACTTATGAGGGGGCTTCAAAAGGTTTGTGGAAAAAGGACATTTGGAAACAACGGTTTATTTTTGCATTGCAACAGGCATTTAAGGGTTCATGTTAGAACATGTTGTCATGTCAGTACAAGAATGTACAGGTGCATTGAGATCAAAATCCCTGCAGGATTTTTAGCTATGTACTTTTTCCACAAACTTTTTGAAGCACTCTCATATTTGAATTGTATTATAATGTATCAAAAATTTTAAATGAATGGTCAGCATTTTGATCTGTATCCAGATCTACATTCATGATTTGTATGTAGTCTATGAACCAGTCATTGTGTTAATAGAAACACACTGCCCACTAGTGGAGGAAATATGCTGCTACAGTTACAGTTGCTGCTTTTAACAGCAGCCAGGGGCAAAAGTCATCTCGTAGCAGGGAAGTGTACAAACTAGCCATACATCAATTCCACATGCCATTTAAACACATTCTGAATTCTTATGTTCAGATAGGAGAGAAACAAGGTCTGGGGACGAGAAGTGTATTTATTTGTTATTGTGTACACAGCATATAGAACAAAGTTGATGTGATGCAGTAAAACACACGGCTGCTTTAGCCAACATCATTCTGAAAAGCAACTGTTAACGTTGTTCTGAGGCGAGTGACCGTACGTCCTCACAGCTGCTCAGTGATGGCTCTGCACCAACCTGCTGCTTCTGAAAATAAAGAAAATAGTTACACTCAACAGTAGTCATGTGCAGGGTGCTGCAGTCATTCTACTCATGCAGAACTTTGTTTTGACAATGATACATATCAAATATTAGGTGATGGCAACATAAAACTGATAATCAAAGACAGGTCATGTTCCCAGTAGGCCTTCACAGCAGGCTGCTGCAGAAGACTACTGGGATGGTTTTTGTTTTCTGGTCAACTCCACAGCAAGTCAGGAACACAGACTCCTGAAAGCCTTGGTATATGACCAACTCCAAGCACTGGAGCCCTGCCCACACCCCACCAAACACAAAGAAAAACTTACAGTGAGACAGCTGGCAGTCATGTATCCCAGACGGTTTCAGGATTCTGAAACAAAATGACCTTCAATTACATTCCAATTCCCTCATTTCAGCACATTTTATCCAATCAGTTCAGCTTTCCCTGAGTTGTTCAGCACCTCAGGTACAGCATCATTCCCATTTTCTATTGTTTCCTGCACATTTCATTAATATGTAGGTGATGACTAGGTGTGTTGGAGATGAGCTGGTCAGCTTTCCCAAAACTCAATGATTCATCCTCTTCAATCTCTGTCCAAGTGCTTTTGTTTTTTAAATATTACCTCATGTTGCTTTTAAATCTGCCTGTAAAGCACTGAATTACCTTGTTATTAAAATGAGCTACACAGATTAATCTCTTGGAATGACACTAGCATTGTACAGTAAATGACTACATTAAGCCATTTCCATACACTTTTTCATGTTCCTACTAACTACCCCATGTACAATTTGATTGGGGTGCAAAAAATACCCTCAGTATTATAATACAAGGAGTACAGTCTTGACCTGCTGTATATGAAAAGTGCCTTGAAATAACTTCTGTTGTGATTTGGTGCTATGTTTGAATTAATGCCCAAATATGGCCTGACAAACTGCTGAGCACCCGCTGAGCTCTGACACACAATTTCCCCCATATCAGTAAAATAAACAGCGTTCAGACCTGACATTATGAAAGAGTGAATAACTGACAGCAGCAGCAGAGGGAGGACAGGATGACTGACTGCTACTTGTCAAACTGGCAGAGTACATCACTTCACCGATCATCACATGTTCTGCAGTAATATCCCATCATGCTCATGGGAGTGAACACGTGGGTAAAGCGAAACTACAGATTTCCTCTCTGAGGCATTTCCAACGACATGGCCCTACAGTTAAAGGTCTGTCGGGATAGACCTCAGCTTTCACTGGTAGAGACCACTCATCCAGTCACTTCCAGTTATTTTGACTTCACTCACCTTTGACAGCCTGCTATGGTCTGGGATCAGGAGGCTACCCTCTGCTGCAGCTCCAACCTGGAGGAACAATCAAGATTTAAGTGTCTGATAATCAGAGCTCTCTATAAGCACCTTAACTGTTACAGCTTATACTGTTAGAGCTCTGTGCTAAAACCACATGGATACATTCATGTAAACTCAAACCAGGAAAATGGTTTTAGAAAGTCTGGAATGATTCTAAGATGAGTGTTTCAACAAATATACCAGGACTCCAAACACAGGCAGCATGGAGACCAACGATGCCGTGTTGAGTTTGTCTAGCACTGACTTTTGAACAAACCAGCTGATCACACAGCTGGCTGCAGATACCACACAGTGCACTTCACTTGTCTCTGTTGGCTCGGTGTACAAAACAAATGGCCATAAATCCAACAAATCATTTTTACAGACAACACCCTTCTATCATCAGTTGAAATCCAAGATACAGATTGTGGCCTCAGTATTTTTCTGTGTGGATTGTGGCAGATTTCAGCCTGGTTATTCCAAATACTCTGACTTCACTCACCTCTGAAGCCCTCCTGAAGTCTGGGACTGGAGGTCTATCCTTTGCTGCAGCTCAAACCTAGAGGAAGGTTAGGGATGAGAGTGAGAAATGTGTTAACAGAGGACCAGAGGCACACACAGATATAAGTGCAGGGACGCTTATGACAACATGGGCTTGTGTGTGTGTGTGTGTCAGCATAGTGTAACATCAGTTCACTTGTGATAGGTTTGTCCTGATTAATTACAAAAATGACCAATAAGAAATTCAGGACTGGCCTGTGGGTTTTGCTTTTCTGTTTGATTATATGGAGGACATTTAAACAATGTAATCCAGTAGCCTCTATAACGTTTTATTTCTTGTTGCATAAACATGCATTTATCTTAAGCATACTTTTCCCCTTTTAGAGAACAGCAGTATCTTCTTACAACCTCACATGAATGAAGAATGATCTCAATCAGCATCAGACAGTACTCTGCATAATCCTGGATCCCAGTTTAGTTTAGTTACTGGAATCAGCAGTGGGAGAAAGGGGGATCTGTTTATTCCCAAGTTCCTCTTTGAATGAGCAAATCCACACTTGAATTTTTACTCTGCACCCGACAGTCAGTTTTCAATCAACACTACAATTTAGAGTCCCAGTTCAAAGAGAAAGAGACGACAACAGCTCTTTGCGTCATCACTAAATACTCCTTTAGGGCAATTAGTGCAGATGTATGAACATCACCTATTAGCAAGAGAATGAGCTTGTTTCAACAAAAATACCAGGACTCCAAACACAGGCAGCATGGAGACCAACGATGCCAGATGTTGAGTTTGTCTAGCACTGACTTTTGAGCAAACCAGCTGATCACACAGCTGGCTGCAGATACCACACAGTGCTGTCCCTGTGTACTTGTGAGTTACTAGTTTACCCCCCCCGTGTGCATCGTACACATCACTGATGATGCTGGTGCCTTTTACCTTTCAAGATGTTGCGTTTTCCTCATGGCATCATCTCTATTCATGTCGAGCAGGCACCTGCTGTTTGTTTTCACACTCTGGAGTGGTGTCATGGAAAAAAAAAGAGTCATGCTAACACACACCCTCTGTATGTTGCTGCATCAGTGCTGAAGGCCAGGACAGTGAGGAGCCCTACAGGAGGCAGAGGAAGGATTAAGGTGAGAATGTGTTTCCAGAACCATCAACATATTCACTTATCAGCAGCATGTTGTTCAGAGAGGCAGCTGTCACTCACACTTCAGAGCAGTTGAACATATTTAGCCAATCATCATAACACTTAGTCAACACTAGATGCATTCTGTAATTCAACTTACCCTGCTGTACTCAGGTCTTCTCCAGCACCTGGAAAACATGATATGGGACAGTTTATATTCACTACCATTAAAAAAAAACAACTAAAAAACATTGACCTGCCAAATGTAACATCTGTTAGTTCCCATTAGTAACACTGCTGCAGAGTCAACAGCAGTGGGTTGCAAGAGAATGAATTGCTCTCTGCACTGTATGCCCTCTACAGCCCACGTGTCAGGACCAGAGCACATACTGTGCCAACAACAGTATACAGTATAGCCTTTCACTTAATGAAATGGATTGTGTATCACTGTCATAGTTCTGCCACTGTTAAAAAGAGCAGAGCATTTAATGGACAGACAATACGTCCAGGCTGTCTTTGGGGGCAGAGGGTCTCTTAGAGGGAGCCAAGTCAGCAGTTAGAACAGACTGCAGCAGGATGGCCAAGAAGAATGATGTCACAAATGTTACCTCACTGAATCTCCATCCTTGTTCAGCATCAACTCCTCCATAACATTTCATAGCACGTCTCTGTATCCATCCAGCTCCCAGTGACAGACTGCAATAATCAATGCAGTTGCATTTGATTTGGCACGAGGTACGTGTCCTGAAAGCAGAGTTTAGTTTTAATTTTAGGTCAAAAGTTTTGGTACAGTCTTATATTTTAGTTATAGGACATGCACTGTGAATAAAGACCAGTCTTAAATTAGCAGGGATACAGCAACAGTAAAGAAGGTTCATTTTGTTTCTTCAAAAGACCACTCCAATCTACTACCAACAACAAATACTAACCTCATGTCCCAGGGGGTCATCACAAACTGATGGATAAGGTCACAGCCTGTATTACAAAAAACAAGAAAAAAGAAAGTTGGTTTTCATCTGAAAATGTATTAACCTTGATCTGCCTCTAAAGCACACTGGGTGATCACTTACACCAGAATATTACATGAATAAACTAGACAGAAGGTGAATGTGCCAGGCCTCATTGTCACCATTCAGCAACCAATAGTGCAGAGGTGAAAGCAAAACCTGACTTTATATAGCCACCACTGTCCTGGGATCAGCCCACTGCACAGGACAAGCCCCTTGACGAGTCTGTTCTGTGGCTCTGGTGTGGGACACACTGATCCACATATCTGGATTGGACATGTTCAACTCTTGTAACTAATTTGAAATCTTGATGGACGCAGCACTGGTATCATTTAAGACCCCCTCCAGCACCCCCGCTATTATTTGTTTCTGTGTTCCCATTCTTAAAGTAATCCAGATCACTTGGTTAATATTGCACTGTTACTGTTAGTACATTGTGGATTGTGTCATGGGGTGCGGGGTGCAGTTGTACCAATCATTATCATTATTGGCGAATTTAATTAATTTGATCCATAACACATTCTGACTGCAGGTAGATGTGTTAGTAGATACAGTAGCAGTGCTATGGGCAATGACTGAAAGCATGGTTGTTGAGACAGAGACATGGAGGGACAGCGGACGTAAATACCCCGGCTCTGCCAGGAACTGCTGACCCAGCAGAAAGAGCAGGAAAAAGTCGCGGGGAAACAGACGCCTGGCGCGGTCACAACGTTCCTGTAACCGTCATGCAACGCTCGTGGCGCGTCCTCCGAATCGAGAGACGTTTGCTTGAACTTTTTACAGGGAGAGTAGGGAGGGTTTTTCTAACGGGGGAAAAAAACACGGTCCATGGCGGGACTTCAGACCTGCTACGTTAGGACTTAAACACGGACCGCGGTCAGACCACCTCAGTTCTACAGAGGATTTTTTCGAAGCCGATAGCCGCATTAGCATCGACTTAGCTGACAACCAAATCACTATGCTAAGTGAGGACAACGTGGTGTCCTGAAGGCCTTGACCAATACAACAACGTGAACCTAATCTCGGCAGCCGTGTGTTTAGTCTGTAGTCTGTTACTCTCTGTGTTCTGTGCGGTGTCTGTTGAGAAAACGGTGAATGACTTATTTATTTTTACCTGTTGCTGACGAAGTCCTGCTACGGCCTCCAGACTCACTCTCAACAGAAGAGGAAAAGGCCGCAAACTGTGTCGCAGAAATATATATAGGACACGTTACGTCATTTGAAATCTTCTTCGTCTTTTCCGGCAGACTAGGCACGGTTTAGTGCATTACTGCCTCCCATTGGTGTTATAACGTTATTGCTACCATTGGTAACTGAGCTCTATATCTTATGCATAACACTTCAAGAACCGTGTGCTTACAGTATGATGCCGCTCAGTGAAGTCCACATTTCCATGACTGAGGTGACTGTCTCAAGTCCAAGTCTCACTCACTTACAGCTCTGACTGAGAGCATATGAAATGTTGTCTCTAAAGGCTAAAGTTCATATTGCTGCCACCTCCCTTGTATTAGGGTAAATTAATGTGAACAGGTATCTCCAGCACTAAGATAAGTGCAGTAAAAGTAGAATTTCACTCAAGTAAACTACCAGTACCAGTACTTTTGTTTTTTGATTTTTCAGCACACTTGCCCTTGATTCAACCCTCCTTGGATCCCTGCCACACTGTTACTAATTGCTGAAACACATCTGTCTTTGGTATGTGGTTCTATGAAAATCATTTATGTTCCCATGAGATTTTTGTGACATACAGTCTGAGCTGACTGCACTGTGCCATATAGGCCAGTGATGTGATTTCAAAATACAATAAATCTATGGGGTTTCAGTGACTTTAGTCTGTAAAAAGTGTTTGAATGATGAAGGCGAGCCTCCCTAATGAAGTATTTCACCTAACATAAAGGGACTAACATAAAGGGAACTGTGAACACTCACATATAAAAGGTAGGAAACTAGCCTCTCTGAAAAGCAGTCTGAAAGCAGCTGTACATGTAATAACTTGAGAAAATAAATAACTGAAGTTTTTCTCCTCTTGTGTTTTCCTTTGCAGCCAAGAAAACTCTGAACTGCCACGTGACAAACTCCAAGTGAAGCACGTTTCTCCAGAGAGTTTTGTCATGATCAGACTGTTCCTGATCAAAAACAAGTGTTTGAAATACAAAGTGACAGAAAAAGGAAACATCTCAGTTTGGTTTCTATGGTTTATGTTTTACCTGTAATACTGTAATGAAATCTTGCTTGTCTGATCAGGACGAGCCCTGAAGCTTCACTGAGGCAGAAAAACCAGAGCATAAAATCTTAACAGTCCAATTCAGCTGTAAACACACAGATACAGACATAGAGGAGGACTAAGTTCTCTGATCAGTGCATGGTGGAGATAGAGAAGAAAGCAAAGAAGAGGTATTACACAGACAGTCAAGACCCCTCATCAGCTTAATCATAAAACATAGACATATACATAGAAAAAAGCAGACATACACACATATATATAGACAAAAACATAGATATGTACATAGACATATACACAGATATAGACATAAACATAGCACAAAAACATATTTTTGGCGCAAATGGAAACCCATAATGAAAGGTCTATGGATAATGCATGACAGAGTGATGTGCTGTCAAGTGAAATATTTTTTCCGTACACCCAGAGTGCGATTGGCTGACAAGTGTAAAACTCGGCTCGTTGATTCTGATTGGTCCTCAGGCGACTCGTTCAATCCTTGGAGTCTGCGCAGTACGCGCAGCGCTGAAATTCAAATTTGAACAGAAGTTGTTTTGTGCTAAGAGCCGAGAGGAGACAAGAGAAGTTGAGTGGCGCTTAGCTCGTCTCCACACGTTCTGTTTGGTTGCACATAGTAGTATACGACTCTTTTGAAATACCCAGTTGTTGAAATATTGCTCGAGTGGGGATAAATCGACCAAAATGGATCCTTTTACTGAGGTAAGCGTTAGCTAACGTTAACGTACATCTGTCATGAGGTTCAGTCGAAATAGCTGCTTTAATGTTACCTGCTAATGCTAACTTCCCTAACGTAACATCTCCTACTCTTACAGTGTTATTAGACACATGTTAGTTATGGCAGGATACCAACTTGTTTGGTTATTTCGACGCTACTTTTCATAACTAAGTAAGCTAGCATTACCAGACAGGGATTATTAGTAAGACATTGAAATAATAAAAACGTGTTGTTTCTTTGTCTTGTCTGTCACCAGCAAACACAAATCTCACCAAAACAAATAACAGCTAGTTAGTACCTTAAGCTTCTAAAGACATTAGATGTAGTTTTCTTGGCGTTTGACCAATTGGGCTGTAATTCCTTCAAGCTGCTGATTGACTGGCTTGTTACATAGTATTTTAACATCCATATCCATGTACTTTATCAGTTCACGCAACCAAAAACGACAGTTAACTTCTCTCAAATGAAACGACTTTATGTCCATTTAAGGCGATGGAATGTGTCAGCACTGGACATGACCCAACTCGTGGGCTTCTGCTTGATTTTCTCTGTTTCTTGAAGCACTCATACTTGCTGTTGCAACCTAAGACTAGAGATGAATCTGCAAAGAAAATCTGATAACAACTGTTGTTACTCGGGTGTCCTGGCCCGTAGAGTTCAAAATTTCAGATCCAGGAACAAAAAGCAGAAGTGGCTCATTCCTGAGGAATGCTGTGAAATGTGTCAGGTTTTCCACAGGGCCTGGAGAAAGTGTATAGGCGGTGCAGTGCAGCCGCAAGAATGTGTTGAAACTTGCACAGTAAATCAGACTGTGTGACTCTGAAGAGAACAGAGGAAGGGCTGTTCTAAGCAAGACTCAGAGCCGCCTTCTTTTCATAAACACATTTAGCAAAGCCATCTTCACTGGAGTCCTTCTGCTCACTGCAATCACTGTTCTTTATCACAGTTAATGAATGAACATTAAAAATGGTGACTGCACAGGAGTAGTCCTCCATTCAGTCCTTACTTGGATACACCTCAGTCTAGTGTTGTAGTGGTTTTATTGGTATATGAATTGGAAAGAACTATGACTGTCGTTTATCCGAATCCAACTTTAACATACAGACATGTGACTGTTATTGATCTGCTAGGTTAATAAGCATATTTCCCACAAAATTGGAACTGTTGCTTTATGCTTACAGAAAACTCATATTTATGAACGCTTATAAGTTGCTGCTTTGAATTTTCAAGTTTCAGTTATTCCTGATGATATAGCACAAGAGGAGCTACTCTAGATTACTGTAATGGTATTGACATTTCACCTGCTGTAGGAGAATGTACAGAAAACACATTGTCTGATTGTTTGAAAAACCCTTGGTTTGAATAACAACATTTCTGCTGTACAGAGGGATGAACACAATAAAAGCAATGCCTGTGCAATAATATAAACCAATCCAATGGCCCTGCTATAAATAATACGTATGTGCAAATTATAAGGTAACATGTTAAGACTGTCAATTCTGTGATTTGTGTGAATTTTTGAGGCTTCAGTTTGTACTGGAGTAACAGTTCTCAAAACTCTGTTTGTCCTGCTTCTGTTTTTTGTTTGTCCAAACAGAAACTGTTGGAACGGACCCGGGCTCGCAGAGAAAACCTGCAGAAGAAAATGGCAGAGAGACCAAATGCAGCAAACAGACCGATGGTCAAAAGGCCCAGAGAGCCACTGGCTGACACCAATAGTGTGATCAGTGAGCCAGTCATTGATAAAGGTATGACCATGTTTGTTGTACTGCTAGGCTCTAAGACTTGTTCTCCATTTATATGCTGCCCTTAGGTCGTTCCTGATTGGTGACTAGGGGCTGTCGTGCTTTAGCAGTCTGGGGCCCCAAACTCTGGAATGGCTTACCTGCCATAATTTAGTTTGCTAATTTATGTGTGAATTTTAATTTATTCCATTTTATTTTGTTTTTTAAATTGTCTTTATTGTTTTATACTTTTCTTAAGCACCTTGTAACTTGTTAAGAGAAGTCCTATATAGATAAAGGTTATCATCATTATTATTGTTGCTGTTATTGTTATTGTTGTCCTTTTGAATATCTTTGCTTATATCTCTCTACCACTTTCACCACAGTTCCGCAGGTGTCCTCCAAACCTTCTCCCTCAAAGCGGCGGTGCTCAGAGGAAAATGTCCAGCCTGCAGTTGGTGAAGAAAACCAAGAGCCGACGATGGCACGACCTTTGGCCCCTGTGGTCTCAGATCCTCCCACAGACAGGAAACCTCCACTGGCGCCAGGCAGCAGATGTTCCTCCTCCCTGGAGAAGACTGCCACACAGCCTGTTGTCCAGTCTCAGCTGGGGCATCAAAAAACTATACAGCCAGAGCCACAGAAGATAGCTGTCACCCCTGCTCCTGATAATCTGAACAGCAGAGAAGCAGAGATGGTGCCTGCCAGTCCAGCCCTCCAGAGGACCGTGGAGGATTCAGCTTCATGTGCTGCTGGCATGAAGTCACGTCTACAGAAACTAGCTGAGCAAAGAAAATGTTGGGATGGCAACAGTAAGAATATTTTATGTGCTGTTTGAGAGAATTCTGCTTGATCTTTGATACAATTATTTTGATCAAGCAATCTGTATTCAAATACCCTGTCAGATATGAGGTAGTCATATAATTTGTCCCTGTCCCAACTGAATGTATTACTACTTTTCAGGCACCTCTGATACAGTTCCCATGTCCCCGTTGAAGAGACAGGCTGAGGTCCCACCAGCTCCTGTCCCTTCTCTGACCTCAGAACCTCCAGTAGGGAGGAGAGGCCGACTGGCCAATCTCGCTGCCACTATTGGATCCTGGGAAGATGACCTAAACCGTGCTAATATCCCCAAAGAGAATGCAAAAGAGAAGCCTGGTACAGCTTTTCCCAAGTCAGCTGTCAGAGAGGCCACTGTAGCTGTCAACGCCAAGCCAAGTGCTGCTGGAGGCCATGTGGTGGCCAGTACAACTATGGGCAGCAAGTCCACATCCAGCTCTTCTCAGGTAGGCTTTCCTTCCTGTCGCCTCACAGCAAGACGGTTCCAGGTTTGAATTCCCTTTCACCCGGGGCCTTTCTGTGTGGAGTTTGAATGTTCTCCCTGTGCCTGTGTAGATTCCTTCTAGGTACTCCACCTTCCTCTCATAGTCCAAAGACATGCAGGTTATGTTAAGGTAGTGTAAGGCATCCTGGACAAAGACTGCTGATATGCAATTTTTCATAGCTGAAGCAAAACAAAACATAAGGGCGTAAAAACTAGCAACAGTTAATGTTTTAGATGACTGAAGACAGGCCTGTAGATTTGTATCTTAGCTAACAAGAAACGTAACTTCACGTGGCATAGCATTTCAAATTATGCATCAGTCCCACTGTACTTGTAAACTCTTGTTTTCATGTCCTAGTGTCTATAAGAGTCTTCTTAAACACTGCAAGGACAAATATCACAATACAGAGCGAATGTGTGGCTGCTTTCTGTCTTTCTCAGTAGCTGCAGAGTGCAATACTCATAACTCTTCTCCTAGTCTAACAAACATTACACCAAGAAGTGTTACCGACCTGTCAAACAGAAACAGAGCAACCTCTGCGTCTGTTTTCAGGCCTTTCAGCTCCCAGAGGTCTCTCCACTGTTGGAAAGCTACACCATTGTTGACATGGGTCTTCCCCCTGGCCTCATTATAACCTTTCCTCTTTGGGTGTTGCCATTACCACGTCTATGCTCTGTAGCGTTTGCATGCAGCAGAATTTCCACCTCTCTCGCTCCCACTGCCTCCTTTATAACCCCTGCACCATCATAAATCACTGTGCAGTCTTAACACTTAAAATGTTACTCAAACTGTACTTGTTCTTATTCCACTGTCTCACTAATACCTGAGATAACACTGCCCAGCACCACTGTAGCCCCTTGCATTGTTGAACACCAGTGTTTTCAATTCGAATGCCCTGCCTGCTAGGCCACCAGGATGTTCCAACGTGTGCTGTTTTTGAATATGCTTTATAGAGACGTGTCTGTTGTATGTTTTCTCAGCATGCTGTGTGTTCTCCGGTCAAGCCGAGCCAAGTGCTTTCCCCGGGCCCTCAGAAAGCTGTCATTCCTGTAGCCACACCAACGCTTCAGTCAGTAACCAGTCCTCAGAAGAGTTCCAACCAGGGGATGACTTTCACCTCTAGTCCTCAGAAGAGCTACAGCCATGGATCAGCCTTTCCGTCCAGTCCCCAGAAGGCCGGTCCCTCCACCTCAACACCTGTGCCTCAAAGCCCTCTGAAAAATCAGGTCCTCTCCAGGGGTCTCAACATCACTTCAAGCCCCCAGAAGCCAGAGCTTTGTGCCAAGCCCGCCATTGTTGGCCCCTCTGTCCATCAGGAAAAGGCATCTGCTGGGGGACCTGGTGAGTTCTTTTTCAGTTCATTTAGGAATTATTTTACAAAGTCACAACTACTTTGAAAAACACATGAAGTTGTATTGTATAATTACTCGTACTGTATAATAATACAAAAATGTTAATTTATAGCAATTCTTGTCAACAAGGGGAAAATTGATTCACCCAAAAATCCAAGCCTTTAATGGCTATATGATTAACAAAAGATCATCATGTGTAAAGCCTTTATACTTTTTTCCTCATTTTTATTCGATCATGCACCACGAACATCTTCCTAAGCACTTCTAAAGTTATGTTTTCACTTGATCTGGTCTCTTTATAAGGTGGATTAAAACTGAGGAATTTATATTCTTGTTGGTTTTGTGGACAAATACAGTCCAGATTGCAAATATTTGGACAGTTACACATTTATGTTCCTCAAGCTCTGTGCCAGCACATTCAGTTTAAAATAAAATAATGGATACTACAAGTGCCAGGTCTCAGCTTTCATTTGAGTAGTTTTATATCAGAGAGCTCACACATGGCTCAGAGCTGATTGAGTGCTGCCATTTAGATTGAGGTGGAGTTGTCTGCCAGTATAAGGAGTAAAGAGGTGACCATGCAGGTGAAGAAGATAATAATGAGGCTCAGGAGAAAAGCAAAAATCTTAGAGATAGTTGGTTTGCCCAAATCAACAATTGACTACTTTGTACAAAAAGCAGATGGGCACAGCAAAACTATAAAACGGCAAACAACCTGATATATTGTGGAGTGCAAGTCTTGTGGCTGAGAAAATAATTTGCATGTTAAAGAAAACCCCATTAATGTTAATTTAAGAATGCTTTTCAGGATGTAGACAGACACGTTCCATGTCAGTGGTCAAGAGAAAAATGAATTAAAGGGGGTTGATAGAAGATTTTTCTTTCACTTATCAATTATGAATATACTCATCAAAAATTATTAAGCTAGATTCTCTGTGTAACATGGTGCTGTTAAATGGTATGCACTTTCCACCATTTTCTCAGTGGGAGATTGTACTTGCTTTACCCAAATTACAATTTTATTCTAAATTGAATGTGTTGAAGCACCAGAGCATGACGAACAGAAAATGTGTAATGATCCAAAGATGTATGGTCTGGAGTATAGGATTACAATGATCCTCAATCTTATAGTTATGCAAGTATTTTAAATCATATGTTAAAGATAGATTTGGCTTTGTTGATGTTGTAGTAAGTTTCCTTCACATGTATGAAAGAAAATGCTGCTTTCCTTTCAGGTGTAAAATCTTTCCTGGAGCGCTTTGGAGAGAGGTGCCAGGAGCGTACCAACCAGAGTTCTCCAGCAGGGGGCACTGCCCAGGCCAAGCCTTCCACTGTAACTCCATCAGTCACACCAAACACCAAACTGGTACAGGAGAGACTCAGGGCTGCCCAGGCTGCAAACACAACCACTTCTGATCTCACCCAAAGACAGAAGATGGTAGATTAATGTTACAGATACTATACAGTATCCTTTTGTTGTTGTGATCATTTTAATAACAAAATGAGATTAAATCCAGTGCCTCACATTTCAGGAGCGGGAGTCTGAGCTGGCTCAAATTCGCAATCGCTTCCAGAAGGGGAACAATATGTGGAAAAACAGAGATGAAGTAACAGAAACCAAGAAGAACTCCGATATCAAGGTTGGCTGACAAACCTGTGTCTGACAGACAAATAAAGTTGCTCTGTTTGACATCTCACAAAATAGTTTTCCTTTCATAGCACAGAACATTATATTAAACAAATAACATGCTTCATAGGAACAGCTTGTCAAGCCTGTGGAGAGTGAAGCTGCCCTATGTGAGCCAGAGGATGAACCTACAGCACTGTCTACTGAGAAAACTGGTAACCCCACCATGTTAACTCCTGCAGGTACTCCATGATATTTCAGATACTTAATATTGTCCAGAGTGGTCAATAAAGGTGACCATATGCCAAAGTGTATTTCAAAGCTATTTTGTGTTCTGCATAATTTAAATTTCATAGGACTATGCATTTGCCAGCCTGTTTTCCAAGTGGAGTGATGGTGCCAGTAGAATATGATGTAACCCCATCAAAGAATACACTGTGTCAACAGAGCTGTGCCTAAAGAGAAAATACAGAATTATTATCACAACTTGCTGGCTGAAACTAATTCAGCAAAACTTAAATCAATGCCTAGATGGAGCTACCAGTGTTTTGTGTGGAAGGGCTGACACAACTGACTAAATATGTGTTTACAGTCTGAATTATCATATAGTCAAATATCTCAATTTCTGTATGTATGTATTTCTATCTATGTCTCTTTTCCAGTTCTAATTGGTTTGAAGATTTTTCAGTGAGGTTAAAGCGACAATGACAAAATAATTACACCTCTCTCTCAGGCATTAGGGCTGAACAATTTTGGGAAGATATCTAATTGTAATCTAATATTGCGATTTGATTTGTGATATAATTTTGTTGTACTGCTCTGTGTACTAATCCAAGGATGAGAATATATATGAATCTAAAATGTATTTATTCTAACAATAAATTGTATAGAAGAAACACATAAGGAACCATAGAACAATTCTCACATAACAAACAGTAGCACTACGTTCTCTTGGCTTCTTTGCAGTCACTTTACATCAGTCATACTGCTGCCTGTGGTGATTTTTCAAATGCTGATACACTGAGAGGGAATGACAGCAGACTGACAGGCACACAGAGAGCTGGTAGAGACAGACACAGCTGATTAAAACACAAGATCTGGTTGTAAAGTTTACAGCCTGTCGCGCTGTTGCTCCTGCAGAGCTCTGTGTGAACTGTGAGGTAGCTTAAAAAAAAAAAGAGGTATAAGGACTCGTCCACTGAATTTCTGTTATAAAAAAATAATCGCAGTCTTTGCGGTTTGCAAATTGCATTTGTTCAAATTGCAATTTTGGTTAAAATTCATTAAAATAAATTGTTCAGCCCTACCTGACATTTGATAGAAATCTTCTCTATTATGTTGCAAAGATAAAGCTTTTTGTAGCTAGCTCAGCCTGTAAGTCCATTCAGTTTGAAGTAAAAAGATGGCTTTGAATGTCACAGTAAGTTTGAGAATTAAGTGTCCCTTCTGTAATGTGTTGGCAGTCTCACCACCAGCACAGACATCCAGTCCTCTGAGGGTGGATACTGTAGAGAAACCAACTGATGAAATACCAGAAAAAGAGGAAGTGGTCACAGAGATAGAGATGAATGTGGACCAGTCCTTCAACTCTGCAGTCATCACTGAGCTGTTTGATGGAGTCCTGGAGCAGAGTGAAGATCAGGATCAGGATGAGGATGAGGAGGAAGACGCTTTGAATATCTCCTCCATGTCCCTCCTCACTCCACTGGCAGAGACTGTGGCTGCTGTGGTGAGCAGTCCAGAGAGGAGAATGATGGTAGGCACCAACATTGCATCTGTCTACCAGTGTTAGGCAAACAAGAAACATCTTATTAATAATTCCGTTCTTTATGTCTTTGTGCAGACGTCAACTCCAGCCAGTTCATTCATTATGAAGAACAAAACTCCAGACAATGTTTCCAAACCTAGCAAATTCCAGAGAACTAACATGATACGGACTGCCTCTTCAGACAGTGTAGAGGCCTCAGATGAAGACCATAAACTGCCTTACAGGTGAATGTTCCCACGTAGCACTCTGATGCATGCTAAAGTTGCCCACCCTTGCTTTTACAGTAAATGTCAATCTTAATATGTATATTTGTTTTTGTGTGTATTAGCATTGATGCATACAGGTCCACCAGAGTGAAAGAGATTGAGAGACCCAATGTGAAGCAGGTTATTGTGAGAAAAGAGGATGTTTCTCACAAATCAGAAGAGCCTATAGGATCCAGTCTCTTCAATATTAAACAGAAGATGAAGGTTTGGAATTAATGCTTTTAACTTTCCTTTTGGATTTATTTACATACATGGGGAAAAACAGGGCACATTTTCTGAAAATACACAATTCTGACAGTAGAATGAGTAAGACACAAGTTTCACACAGCTTGGTAAGTCTTTTCCTCTGTG
This sequence comes from Lates calcarifer, assembly GCF_001640805.2. Taxonomy (NCBI): domain Eukaryota; kingdom Metazoa; phylum Chordata; class Actinopteri; family Centropomidae; genus Lates; species Lates calcarifer. The sequence goes on from NC_066835.1 coordinate 214,354, forward strand.
TGATAAACAGTTTTTTTCTATCACTGCTTTATGTTTCTGTAGATTCTGACTAATGAGATAAACCTGCAGCAGACAGTTATTCATCAGGCCAGTCAGGCTCTTAACTGCTGCACAGATGAGGAGCATGGCAAAGGATCCCAGGGTGGAGGCTGAGGCAGAGAGGCTGCTGCTAGTGGCAAGTGAGTTCATTCAGACAATAGACGAATACATGACTTATGCTAAGCACATTTGCATATTCCCACACATCCTGGAAAAACTGTACACACATGACTCACACATACCTATACAAGTATTCACAATGTAGCATATTTATGTTTGTGTTATTAATGTGGTCTAGTAAACCCACTCAATTTGGTGTCACTTTACAAAACCTGTGTATTACTGTGATCACACAGTAATACAAATGTAACAAATGCTAAAACATGCACTGCTTCTTTTAGGCTGTTTTCAAACAAGATTTCAGCTTTGTACAAATAATAAAATCACAAATTATACACCACCACTAACCACCAGTCAGTATATTAAGCCCCCATATGTAGCATTTGGTGACTCCTAGTGGTAGTATCAGAACCTGAATTGCTTTCTTTTTGACTTAGTGGAGAGGAGGGAGGCACTGAAGGCGGAGCTGGACCGTCTGAGAGGAGGTCCAGCAGGACAGAAAAAGGCCTCTGCAGTCCCAGAATCCACCAGCATGTCTGCCTCGAAGGGCTCCATCACCCTTCAGGAGTTACGTCTGCCCCTCAAGGCAGACTTTGTCTGCTCCACTGCCAACAAGCCAGGTAGGCTCAACATGCAGTCATTTAGTCACACTCCACCTATTCAATTTAAATAGACTTGTATTGATATTAGTGTTAGCAATGTAAACTACAAATGTGACCAATTCTTGTTCATACCTTCAGAGTACTGTAAGTTTTGAAAATTAATTATAGTTGTAGTCCTTTTCATTTGGATTTAGTCACTATCACTGTATTTATTGTAATGATAGTTAATCAATATTTTTCAGAGTCAACCAAACATTCCTTCTTCATCATGATGCGGGCTGGAGCAGAGAACACTGTGGCTACTCCGCTGGCCAGCACACACCGCGGCCTCAGTGGAGACACCCTCACCTTCCCTACCAAGTTCACCATGTAAGTCAAACACTTTGATTGTATTTCATACTTTTGTCACGATAATGTTTAGTTTGATTATTTAGCTAAATGTACTGTTAAAGAAGTTAGTAATTATTAGTCAGTGCTGAACAGGGAACAGGTCAGCTGTTGATTCTGATAAACATTTTAATCAGACCCAGTGATGTTGCACATTGAATATGATTATAGTGATCATGATTGTTGAATATTGACAAGAGATACTCCTATCACTTTTACTTTCAGATCTGATGTCTCCAGTGACTTTGTAATTGATATTGAGGTGTACTGCCTGGTGAGTGTCTCCAAAATTAGAATACTGTGACCACATATACTCGGTAGTTTCTAGGCTTGCACTTTGTAAACAAAGCCTCAAAAACCTCTTGCACCTTTCAATACATAATACAGCTATGAAATTCTAGACATTCATCTCCTCTGTTCCAGATCTACTTCTTATAGGATAAAAATGAAATTCTTAAGTTTTGTGAAAATACTTAAGTCTTATAACTGAAATCTCATAAGTAGATAAATGCACAGTTAACAGCATAAGACACACTCATCCCTTTTCCTGTCTGTATATTTTCATATTTCTGCCATTGAAACATATTTTTTGTATATTTACATATCCTAAAATAGTTAACATATGTTATGTGTTTTAGTATTGGAATCACTAATTACTGACACATTACCATCTTATACATTGACTAATGACACATCAGGTGCAGAAACGTGAGGTTTGCAGTGACAAAAAGAAGAAAACCAACAAATCAAAGGTAAATCCCCTGTTGTTTTTTACCACATGGAAAAAAACACTGTTTATCTCATGGAAGGAATGAGTTTAAAGTGTGTGTGTGTGTGTGTGTGTGTTGTCCAGATTATCTGGAGACAGGTTCATGAGGCACATGATCTGTGTATGTCGGTATGAATACTTTCTGTATCAAATCTCTCACGTCTTGGTGGGTGTGCACCATGTTTCAAAATGCTAAATTATGTCTCTGCACAGCTTCAGGTGGTTGTTTCTTTTAGTGGGAAA
>NC_066835.1:244041-360961 GCF_001640805.2 Lates calcarifer
TAGACTGATGTAACACACTGTCACAATAATAGGACATTTTATTACATCTTTTTCAATTTGTTGTATATCTCAAAAGGGTGGTCTTACCTAAGACTTAATATGAGCATGCCACAAGGCAGATGTCAAGGACTGAGAGTAAAGGACAGTGAACAATGAATGATAACCCTCATCCTTTAAGTATTTTTGGTTTAGTTTCCATTTGCAATGTATTTGTTTACTAAAAGAACTGAAACCATTTTCAAGTAAGGCATCCTTTCTCATATGCATCACCTGTAGCTGGTACATTACTTTATGCCATGACAACACAAACACTCTAATATCATCATCATTACATGAGTAATATTTGTAATACTGTAATGTGCTATGGAAACTGGAAGCTTTATCAGCTGAGCTATTTTGGCCTGTTTGGATCACATAGACTCTGTCAGTCAGTCAGAATGGCCATAGATACACATAAAGCTTAATGATTACAATGTACACACAAAATATATTAATATTAATAATTATCATTATTAACTATGCACTGATCATCAGGACATTTTTACTAGATTCTGACCAATACATCTACATAGCTTATATTATTAGCAAATTTGCTTTTATCACAGATATACCAGCTGACAAGAGGAAATAAGAATATGGTATGGGCATTTTCAGAGATATGTTTGAGTTCATTTAGAAACAGTGTCTCCATTACAGTTTGTTCATTAAAGAGAATTGACAAGTTTATTTTTTACACTGTAGCATGTGTCACTTATTACACATATAATTTCACCACAGTTCTTTAAGAACTCTGTAAATTGAAGGGATTCTTTTTAAACGTGCATCAAAAAACAGTGGTTCTTAAAATTTTCAGTTTCCAAAATATAGAAATTCACCAACCAGTTGTGTGGTCTGGTCTCTCTGGGTGTGGCTGAGCCTGCTGAGGAAGGCCAGGGCTGGCAGCCAATAGTGGTTGAGTAGGCAGATGATCACAACTATCATGAGGGTCATCACCAGGAGGATTATTATTATCTGAACAAACTCCAGTTCAGCTACATACACACAGAGAAAGAGATAAACACACAGAGGACATTTGAGAAAAGATGGTTTGCACATATAACTAGGTCTTCCATCACACAGTTAATATTTGTCACAGCTGATCACTATTCCACCTTTAGATTTTCTGGCACAAAGTTACAGACCTGCATGTACCCGTCCTGTGGGAAAAGGTTATATACCTATATGCTAACACGGTTCAACCAATCAGCTCAAACAGTGATCCTGGAAGAGGGAGCTGGGTGATCCATGTTAGCACAATATCTTGTAAAGCTCTGAATATAGCACAGTTTGTCACCAGCTGGCCGATGTGTTGTGTTTACTGCCACAGTAAAGAAAATGACCCTAACATTAGTAAGATGCTGCCTCTCATACTGACACACTGATTAGCCCTGAGTGAACGGTCCGAACCAGTTTGGCTGAATGGCTATGGCTTGATTGGCTGTGAATGCTCCCTCTGTCCTTAACACGAGAGACATCCGATCACATTTGCAAGCTGCACGGCAGACTGTAGAGCTAGACAGCTAAGCCAGCTAGGGCTGCAGACTGCGACATTACCAAATTATATAACTAGAAGCACCAGTGCAACTTGGAAATATGCTCCCTGTTCGGGTCAGAGAACTCTGTTCATGCTCCATAACCAGTGGTCAGCTGAGCAGAGAGGCTGAGGTGGATACAGTGAACCAGGATAAAGAGAGCTTGTTAGAGTTTTCTAGAACTTTAGGAGGATAAGCAAAGCTCCAGTCCCTTAACTGTAAGCCTTGTTTAACATTTTTTTCTTTAAATGTTTCTGTTGTAGGCACGCTTCGTTTCCAAGCACTCATCACTGCTTCTGACAACTGCATTAGGACGAGGGGCCATTTACTACCATGTGGACTTTGCACCCATAAGTTGGTTTGTGTCTTATGACTTTTTGGTTGCATCTCTTAAGTGAACCTCATAATTTTGTCATAGTTTTCTCCCCATGCTGGTTTCCTGATGTAGCATTTCACTTTTTGTGTTACAGTCTGGAGTAAGGATCGCATCTGTGGTTGAGAATCCATCAGTGAAGGCCCACCAACCTTATATCCTACACCCAGGAGCTGCCCAGGAGTGATCATTTCAAGAAGCAGCAGGATTGCTGTTTTACTTGGAGAAGAAGGGCTGTTCACCACAATTGTTAAATTAAACTGTACAATAATGTTCATCTCTTCTCCACAGTTGGATGTCAGGTGCATATTTCAATTCAAATCCTTAGGAAAAGAATAACAAATTTTAAAACACAATAATGTGTCTATAGGACCACACACTTTGTGTTACATTTGACACAATCACTGTGTTTGAACATCGAACACAAATCTTGTGTTAAAACCCTCAACAACAGTTGTTGAAAGTAACAAAATGTGTGGTCCTTATATATGATATTAACACATATGTTTTAAGAGTGCAGGGCACTGGTGTATATGTAACAGACTGTAAAGCCCATTGATGCACATTTGTGATTGTTGAGTTCAGGCTTTGTAAATAAAACTTGACAATAAGGATGGGGAAAAGGATGGGTTCATATTTTTCTCAAGACTGGCGTGAAAGCCATACTTCTTGTTTTGTGCAAAAATGCATTCTGAAGGGCAAAACAAAGCTAATATGAGAATACTTTTACATAATATTTTACCTTTCTGCATGATTTTATGCATTGTACTGTACTACTGCCAACTTAATTGGCTGATTGGATAACTGCATGAATAAGCAGCTAATAACAACATTTAAGGGATCTCTACAAAAATGTGTTAAAACATAATAGTTGAAATATCATTATATTCAAATATCAGTAACAGTATAAAAATTCAGTATTGCTTGTGCTTTATAGCAAATGACATGTTCTATATCAGTGCCCAAACAACAGCAGTCACAGATTTGCTGTGTGTTTTTCTTACCCACAGTCCTGGTCAAGATTATTGGCACCACTGAATTTCGAGTACACAATTCAGAAAAGGTGTTCAGTGTGCATAAGACACTTTATTTTATTTACAACATGAAAGCAGTTTTTGTTGTTGTCCAACAACTTTGGACATTTTACATTGGACATTATAGAAAATTGGTTCATTTGCATTTATCACTCAAGCGACTCTAAATTATCTGCTTAAATTTCACAGTTGCCAATGATTTTGACCAGGACTGTGTTTTCAATTTGCCCACAATGTGGTAGAGTAGGTGTCACTACACTCTCTCATACACACTCATGCATTAACAGCAGAATATAGCTATCATAATATGTACCATCTCTTGACATAGGACAGGTCACTCTGAAGACTGCAAAGTCCATCTCACTAAACACTAAACACCACCTAGTGGTTAAATCTCACTGCACAGAACGAGGACTGTTGACTCAGTAGCATTATCTCTTTATGACCAGTGTGGACAGCAAAAAATAAATAACAGGAAAAATAAATAATTTGACTAAGGTAATGAATACAGCAAACATTAACTTTTTCGACATACATATGGAGTGCAAGGTCTTGTATTAATATAGACTTGTACAATCTGATTCTATTCCTTAATTTCACCAAATGACCCAATAGTAAGTCACCCAGAAATAGAAATATCCTCAAGGGTTAGTTTTATTTATTTTTTTTATTGCTAACAAGCATAGTGCCATGACAAATATTTAGTAAATATGGTCCTGAAAAGTCTCAGATTAATGAATAGCTGTTTTTTTTTGTTTTTTTTTTGCATTTATATTGATTGTCAATATTCCTTAATAAAAGTTGCAAGTCCGCTTAAATTATCTCTATTTCATGTTCTATTTCTGGCTCTAAAACATAGAAAACTGAAAAATATGTGCACAATTGATAGCCAGTGTGTGAACAAAGAGAAGCAGAGGAGAGGAGACAAAGCTCAGACATTACCAGTGACTGACAGGCCTTCACCTTTCACCCTTGACCCTGGGGAGGAGCAAGCTGGGACAGCCGCCAGCTGCAATGAGGAGTCTGGTGCATTACTAATAAACCTGGTGCATTTGTGTGTGTGTGTGTGTGTGTTTGTGGTGTGTGTGTGTGTGTGTGTGTGTGTGTGTGTGTGTGTGTGTGTGTGTGTGTTTATCATTTAGTCATCTCATCAGCCTTTCACTACACCCCTTTCACTAACCTATCACTCACCCCTATAATTTAAGCTGCCTATGCTCTCCTTCTATGATCATAACATCAAGACAAAGCAGTAAGTCAGTAAGTGAAGGTGAGCGTATTCATGATAGATCAGTAGCCACAGCATTTTGATCCTTTGTTTTCTACAGCTATGGCAGCTCTCAAAAATCACATTCTGTTAATATACAGACACCACCCACTGGAACTCCTAAAATAATCAGCAGTCTACACTTTCACTCACCAAACTGAAAACATATATAAACCAGACATGCCAGAAAAGGAAAGCACAAAGAGTCCTGCCCCTACAGACCTGTGGGACTGTACTGAGCCTGTATTGTTTTATGGAATCCTGAAAACTCATTTTCACTGTATGGTATTTGGAATGAATGGTGTGTTCTAGGAAGATGTTACCCACTTTTCTCAATTTTGAGATGTTTTTGTCAAACTACTGTTTAATGATTCACGCTTACCTCATACATGGTTTGGCATCACTGAATCCAAATGGAAATGCTGCTGTCAACCCATAAGTGACCAAATGTCAGTCAATTAAGCTTGGCAGCTATGATGGTTGCATATGTTGCGTGCATTCTGACAGACAGCAAGTTGAAGTGTCGTTGCAGGAACTGTATTCCCAATGTAACAGTCTATACTGCTGTTTGACTATCAGCTATACCCTCTGCCTCCTGTACAGCATTCACTTGATTTAACTGTGCTTTTCTGTCCATACTTCAAGATAACCCTTTATTAGTCCCACAACGAAGAAATTCACAAATGCACTAACATGCAGCTTTAGCCTGACCTCTGGCCTTCTTGGTCATTTAAATATGATTGGAATGCCCCTAACATCCTGTCTGGACCAAGAAGAGAAAAGTCAGGATAAACTTGTGCTATTTTAGACTAACTTTGTAACTTGCATCTCTTAGTCAGTAAATCGTGTCTAAACATATACATTTGTAATAACTACATTTTCAGATCTCCTGGAGCCTTCAATATCACAGTCTATTTGACTATTTGTCACCAGTGACGCCCCACCGCTTTCCATGACTAGCTTTGTGTTGCAGGGCTTGGGCAGTCAGACAGCAGTCTGTTTGGGGGAAGTAGATGATGTGGGGGAGGGTGGACGCCTCACCAGCCGGCCTGTCCACACAGACAGACAGGCCAAGCAGGACCAAGAACCTGCCGCAATACACCGTCTGTCTCTGAGCCATCTCATTAGCAATACTGTGGCTATTACTAAGCTACTGTTCATCCCTCACAGCCAGTACACACTTTAATTTTACCCATCTGACGACACTGTTATCAGCTTACAAATCCACCACAATATATATTGTGACAAACTCGCGCAGTCATACGCTCTTCAACAGAAGCTACAGCCATTTACACCCGTTATCCTACACAGGGGCGTTTAACCTCGCCCGGAAATGCGTTTAACCGTTAGGATTCGTCTGGGTAAAAAAACAGGATGACTTACATATATCCATGCCCTGGCTCTGGGGTCTAGTGCAGTTTCAGGGGCAAAAAACATTGGACCTTGTGTTGCTGGAGCTTCCCGAGACCGTTCTGTTTTGCAAAAAGCAAGGAGCAAAGGGCTCTCGAGGGTCCAGCAGCCTGTCAGTGCCCACACCGAGCACACAGCCTACATCACGACCATGGAGCTCCGTGTGGAACACGGACTATCCTCATCCGAACATACTGTGGTATATCCCCCGTTACTGCCCCGCGGATCTCTGTGCTGAGCGGCAGGCTGCTTGTGTGTATGTTAGAGGATGTGCGTTGGAGCCCGCCTCCTCTCTCCTCCTGTTACTGATCCGTGGGGGGAGGGAGGGAGCTGGTGACAATGACTGACAACGGTCAGAGAGAGGAGGGTCCAGACCCAGACATCACCCAGACTGGGAAAGGGTTACCCTCCACTGACCGTGGCCGCTAACAGCTATACCCGTGGAGACAAGTGGAAAGCTGAAATAGCCTGAATTTCATACACACGCAGACGTTGGATCCGTGTTATATATACAGCTCTGGGAAAATTAAGAGACCACTGCAAAATTATCAGTTTCTCTGATTTTACTCTTTATAGGTAACTACTGCCAACATTTCTCCCAAATTCCAAATATAAATATTGTCATTTAGAGCATTTATTTACACAACATGACAAATGGTCCAAATAACAAGAGTGTTTTCAGACCTCAAATAATGCAAAGAAAACAAGTTCATATTCATTTTTAAACAACATAACACTAATGATTTTTACTTAGGAAGAGTTCAGGAAATCAATACTTGGTGGACTAACCCTGATTTTCAATCACAACTTTCATGCATCTTGGCATGCTTTCCATCAGTCTTTCACATTACAGTTGGGTGACTTTATGCCACTCCTGGCACAAAAGATCGCAGCTTTGTTTGATGGCTTTTGACCATCCTTCTTCCTCTTGATCACATTCCAGAGGTTTTCAGTGGGGTTCAGGTCTGGAGATTGGGCTGGCCATGACAGGGTCTTGATCTGGTGGTCCTTCATCCACATCTTGATTGACCTAGCTGTGTGGCATGGAGCATTGTCCTGCTGGAAAAAACAATCCTCAGAGTTGAGGAACATTGTCAGAGCAGAAGGAAGCAAGTTTTCTTCCAGGATAACCTTGTATGTGGCTTGATTCATGTGTCCTTCACAAAGATGAATCGGCCCGATTCCAGCCTTACTGAAGCTCCCCCAGATCATCACTGATTCACCAAATTTCACAGTGGGTGCGAGATACTGTGGCTTGTAGGCCTCTCAGGTCTATATATGTATAAAATAATAAAATATATACATATTATATATATACATATATATGTATATTGTGGCGAGCTTGGATTAAAGCAGGCAAAAAGGCAGCAGAGTTAAAGTATTGAACAAAGGGTGCTCTTTATTAGAACTCAGCAGACTTGCATGTACACTTTATGCTACTGCTTGAGAAATACCTTGAGGGTGATTAATCATACAACACATTTCTATCACTGGGCAGAATGCTCTAAATAAACTAAACAGAATAATAGCCATGCTATTCTACATAAAAGGAACATGAATGTCTTACTAAACAAACCAGGCACAACTTAACATTCCTAACACATTTCTTAACCTTCTACAGTAATTTACAGGCCAGGACACAGAGGACTCCTCGTTATCAAAGTGGAAAGTTTTAAGCCTACTCTTAAAAGTGCAAAGGGAAAGTCAACAATTTAGATCTGGGTCAGGGTATCGGTTAGCTCCTGGACAATCTGTGGTGGTACTTGGTGGCATCAGATGCATAAGATACATAATGCCTGCTGTAGGGCATTTAGGATTCTGGTGGTTCTGGTCCTCCTGCTCTTCCTTGCATAAAGAGCAGATACTGCAGATACCAGCTCTCCTTGTGTAATGGCCATTCTCCTGGTATCTCCTCCATGCTCTTGAGACTGAGCTGGGAGACACAGCGAACTGTCTTGCAACTGCTCATATGGATGTGCCATCCTGAAGGAGCTGGACTACCTGTGCAATCTGATTGGGCTGCAGGTACCACCTCATGCTGCCAGTAGTGACGAGGACACTAACAGAACACAAAACTAGAGAAGAATCAGTCAGGAAGGATAAGGAGAGAGCAACTGTTTGTGGCCACCACATGTAAAACCATTCCCTTCTGGGGGGTTGTTTTGCTTTTGCTTCTCCATTGCATCTGTTTGATGTTACTTGGTGTTATACTGATGATTAAGTGTTCCCTTCATTTTTTTTTAGCAGAAAGAAATGCTAGCAGGATATTAGGATAAAGGATATTAGGCTAGTAGGCTACAGTGAGCAGTCCTCTCTTTCTACAAGTATAACTGTTATCACATATTTTATTAGTTTTTCTTTTCAATGAAATGGGCGGAGGGGGATGGAAATGTACAGGCCTGTCATCAACTGCTCTAAATCACCTCTTATCTCAGAAAAAAAAAATCATATAATAAAGCACACACTGAATGAATGAATAAATAAATAATGGAGGTCAAATGCAATGTAGCATTGAAATGTTAATTTCAATATTGCAGGGACTTTTTTCAACACCTGTTTCAGCGGCAGTTTGTCACCGCAAACAGGAGCTGGACCTCTGATCCTGATCCTCCACAGTACAGAGCGAGTTTCATCTTCTCATCTTCACATTACTTTGTTACATTAACATTTGTCAAGCACATGTCTAGAAACAACATGGCTCATTTTATGTAAACATAAAACAGTTATTTACTGTGAATGTGGCGCCTGAACTGACAGAGAGCCTGTTAGTTTTAGTTAGCCAGCTAAACTACAAAACTACCAAAACCTATAGTTAAAAAGGTTAATTTCACTTGAAGGGTCCTTGTGCTTGGAAAACTGAACTATGTCAGATGGATATGAATATTCAGAAAGGATTGTTAATATAATACAGCTGCTGTTCAGCTGTAGCTGGCCTGTGGTCTGATGTTATTTAGTGTAGCACAGAATGCTAATAGCAGTTAGAGCTGGAGGGAGCTGGTAAAGCTGCTCTGGTAGAACCACCTCTGTTCACATGTTCTGTTCAGAGTTTTTCTCTGATGCCTTAGTTGTTTTCACTTTATACATTTTCAGCATGTTTCCTTGTCACATCTGGGAACATCAGCCTAGCACAGGGGTCAGCAACCTTTACCACTCAAAGAGCCATTTGGACCCGTTTCCCACAGTGAAGAAAACACTGGGAGCCACAAAACCCTTTAGACATTTAAAATGAAATAACACTGCACTTTTTTTGCCTTTATGCTATGTATAAACAAATTATAATGTGTTGCATTTATGAAATCAATGAACGACTGCAGAGAAAATGAAATTACAGTTCTGCATGCAACAAAAACATTTTGAAATCCGAAAAAAAGACGTTGGGTTGAAGGTTACTTTCAAGTAAAATACTCAATGTCTATTTGAGTCCTTCTTGTATTTATGAAAAAAAGGCCGAACCTAAATTATCTACCAGTAGGAAACAAAAAATGCCGTCCTCTCTCTGTGTGCTGTCATCCTTTTACTGGCGTGTGCAGTCAGCTGTCAACCTGAATAATAAAAGTGAACTGAACAATGAAAAAATATGAATATATGCAAAATAATAGGTAATTAAAATATCTATCATACTTGGTTAATGTGATTTCTGCTCCTGAACCTCAGCGCACAGCGTCTGCACATCAGGGCTGTATGCCGTCACCTTCATCTTTACACAGGGTCCTAAGCTGTCATCTGTGAGGTGTGCGCGATGTTTGCTTTTAATAAAGTTCAGTTGTTAGAGAACACATACATATGTGGATCCAAAGATCGACAGGACTCCAAGTGCATACTTTTTCATGTTCACATAAATGTCGGGGATAGCATTCCAAGTTTCGAACACAAGTTTATCCGGTTTGTCAATATAACGCCATTTGTGATTCTGAGCAAGAACGGCCTTCTGATGGGCAACATCTTCAAGGTCTGCTGTCAGGCGTTTAAACTTGGACACCCATATGTCTTTGTCGGCTATGTCGGCCAGTTCCATCTCAAGATCAGGTTGACTCGCACCTGCCAATGCAGTCGTATTCAGCGGGGATGGATCGAGGCTTAGGGGAGTGACAGGGAAGGATAATGTGGTTTTTTCCTCTCTGAACTCACAGAATCGTTTCCCAAACGATGTTTGCATTGCGATGATTGCAGAATGTAAATTTATCATGTGAGCTTCTTTGAACTCTCTCAAATTGGGGAAGTGTGACAGTGTATCTTTCTGTAAATCTCTGGCAAGCACTGCCAACTTGCGCTCGAATGCCAAAACCTCCTCCAACATGTGCAGGGCTGTGCGTCCTTACCCCTGAAGAGTCGTGTTCAGCGTGTTCAGGTGCGCTATCATGTCTACCATGAAGTGTAGCTTTTCCGGCCACTCTGGCTGTTCCAGCTCAGGAAATGTGAGCCCTTTGCTGCCCTGGAAAGTTTTCACTTCTTCCAGACACGCGGTAAAGCGTTTCAACACCTCCCCTCTAGACAGCCACCGGACTTTGTTGTGCAGCAGGAGATCAGAATATGTGCTTTCCAGCTCATCCAGTAAAGAACGGAACTGACGGTGATTTAAACCTTTTGCCATTATTTTATTGACAGTCTGAACGACAACATTCATTACTTCTGTGCATTCCAGAGGAAATGTTTGAGCACACAGTGTCTCTTGGTGCAGGATGCAGTGAAAAGTCAGTAGCTTTCTGTCCAGCGACTTCTGAACAGCGCTATTTGTTCAATAGTTTCTCATTACATATTAAGCATACTGATAAACCAGTCTCGTTAGCAGTGAAAGCAAATGAATCTCCCCACGTAGCATTGAACGTTCTGTTTTCTTCAGACACTTTTCTTTTCTTGGAATTCTCCATAGTTGGCCTACCTGGGGTTCAAAATGTTCAAGAAATTGTGCACTGGCGGGTGTCGCACATTGGCAGTTGTGACGCATATTAAGAGCGACAAAAATTTTTAACACGTTTTATTTAGATGTTACAAGATCACCATAATCAATAATAATAACAAATTTTAGAATTACATTTTAAAAATGAACGAACTAAAATAAAATACATTTTAATTAAATACTCATTAATTATTTTCAAAAGCCACAGGCAGCCGCATCAGAGAGATGAAAGAGTCACATGTGGCTCCGGAGCCACGGGTTGCCGACCCCTGGCCTAGCACTTAAGCGGTTTATGTAAAACACTCCTAACTTAGTACTTAGATGTTCTTACTACTTACTTATGTACTTAGGCATCCCTGACTCCCTGAGAACTTACAAAAATGTTAAGATTCAAAATCACATCTTAACAGGAGTGTCACAAGGAGTGTGTCATGGAGCCTAGATTAAATCTGTACCCTACAATACACCTAACATGCCATGCTGACTTTGTAGTGCCAAGTGTGATTAACTGACACAGTTTTATTTCCAATTTAAAGAAACAGACTGAGCTAGCTGTGGACTTGAGCTAGCTATGGAGGAGTGTGGAGGAGCCAACATCTGTCTTTTCTACTTACTGCACCTTCAGTCTTCACTACCAAGATGACGCTGCATATTCACCAGAATTTATTCAAAGGTTAGATGTTTACATCCTTCAGCTGGTACTATGCTCACAGCAGCTTTTCTGACACTAATCAAGGCGAAATAATCACTCCTCATTGTGAAGGAAGTTATCATTGAATTTATATATGAAACTGACTGACAATGTGTAATTTCTCAAAAAGATTATAAAATGTAACATCACTTACAGCTAAGGTAGTAAAGAACAATGTTGTTGATAGGAAGAAATATTTGCAGTATAAGATTTATATTATTATGATCTCAATTAATAAACTTTTTTCACACCAACTCTTGTTTTTCAGGTGGTTCAATGGGATAAATCCAGAGAGAGGCTCCAAGACTGGACCAGCCGTCCACAGCCAGCTGTGTTATTTGTCTTAAAAGTTGAAGTTTGAATTTCAAAGACAATGTTTATTCAGATATATTAAAACATGGTGTTTTATAGCAGAACTGCCAAGGAGTAATTTATTAAATCACAAGATTTAGAAAAAATATCTCTGTAGCCTCTTTTGCTAGCAGTTAATTAATCAATAATGTATAATAGTATGTATTACATAGAGTTCACAGTAAAAATCTGTAAATATACATCTTGTTAAGTGTAAATAACGGTAATAAACTGCTAATCCTTTTATTAATATTTTACCGTAAAAGGAGAAAAATAAATTTTTCAAATACAGTTTGTTTGTTTGCTTCTGTAGGTTTCATCCAACTCAAATATTTAAATATTTTGTCCAAGTATGTTTTTCTCACACTCCGAGTCAGAAATCTTCACTTCAGTAAAGCTTACCTTCACCAAACTCTCCACTTTTATTCCTGTTTTATTACCTCATGGGAAATGTAGGAAATTACATAACTGATGGAAATAATATTTTTTCCCCACTTAACATCTTTATTTCTTCATAAAAAAATCAATAGTCAGCGACAGTGTTTGGGAGATACTGTACATTCTCTCCAGACATCAGTAGGACTGTATGGATGAGACCAATTTCAGTATTGTTTTTTCTTAATTTTTCATCCAGTAATGATTTTTGCAGTCAATCATGTTGACAGCCATTGGTCCTTGGTTGGTGGTTCTCCCTCTCCCAGTTCCTTTTAATAACATGCTTGCTTTTAACTACTTGCTACTAACAAGATTTTAACAAGATATGTCACTTTTTTCTGTGAAAATAGAAGGATAGAGTACCTTGCAATTCTTAATACTCCAATATACTGTTGTAAAAACTGTTCAAATTTATATTAAAAAAAAAAAAAACACAAAATGACCATAAATTAAACTGTGATTTGCTACATTCTGTAACATTTGTATTTTTACTTGAAAGATTATTTTGATCCATGTTGTGATGCTTCCTGTTTTTAGTGTAGTTTTCTTGTTTGGGGACAGTGTTTTGAAAAAGTGAACTCAGTAGAGAGAAATGCGGGTCACCTGTTGTAAAACCTATAATGCTTCCAAACACTAACAATGACCAACAAATTATGCCAAATAAAGACAATGAAATTTATTTGGATTAAGGATTAACAGTTTTCTCAGGGATTCTAGAACCCACCATAAGCAGGCACTTGGCAACAACAGAAAGTTAAGAGATCACAAGAATTTATTTCAGGTCAGTTTTATTTGGCATGAAATCACATTGTAAAATAAGGAATTTCCCAGAGTAAGGCTGAGACCTGTGACGTCCCTGCCTGAGCAGGACTCTCTGAAGAGGTTGGTCGTCAGGCATATTCAGCTCATCTGGTCCGGCTGGAGTGAATAAACTGGTAGTAGCCAGTCTCTCCCTGTTTGGTTGTGTTGTATTTTGTTGGTTTCCTTTTCATCCATCCGTCCATGGGTCACAGGGGGCTGGAGCCGAGACCCAGCTGACACTGAGAGGTGCAATACACCCTGGACAGATCATCAGTTTATGGTCACATTTTGAGTCACCAATTCAACTGAATGTCTTTGGCCGGTGGGAGGAAGCTGGGAAGACCTGGAGAGAACCCACATAGGCACAGGGAGAACATGCAAACTCCACCGTGCCACCTGTTTCTTTTTCAGTTGTTACATAAACTTGTTTTTTTAGTAAGAACTCATGTGTGGTCTCCCTCCTTTGCCTTCTTTGTTAAGCCTTGAGCCAGGTTGTGAGAAGAAGTTCAGTCTTTGTGGTATTTTGACCTGGTTTGGTGTATTTCTGGAAAATATCACACATAAGCTTGGCAAGGTTTTTTTTTTGGGTGGAGAGCAGTATTTTTGTCCTTTTTGTCTCTGTTCTGGTTCAAATTTGGTGTTATTCCATTATGCATTTTAGTTTATGGTGTCCATTTGCCTTCCTGAATGCTGGTGTCATGTGGTCAGGGTTTGGACCTTGACGCAGATACTGACGTGATGCAAGGTCTTTTGGACTGTTGTGGAGTCAGTTGGCCTTGACACACAACTGTCTTGTGCACTTATTATGCGGTGAATGAAATACAGAACTCTTGCGACTGCTCTGATAAGGGCTCTTCTTGCCATTGAATAATAAGGTCTCACTGTTGCTTTAAGCATGGAAACCAAAAGTCCAGGCCAATTAGCTGTTCATATCTTGCCTTCACCTCGGAAAGAACAGTTCCCATTACTTCTCAGGCCACAGAAATAGCACCTGCAATTTGTGATCGGAGAGCTGGCAGCTAGATTTTTGTCCATGCTGCAGAAAAATAAGACGCACTGTTGGATTGTGCTGTAGAGCAAGCAGCTAGGACTCTTGATCTTCCCACTGAAAAAACAAACTCTCAATTCAATTCAATTCAATTCAATTCTATTTATATAGCGCCGTATCACAACAATAGTCATCTCAAGGCACTTTTCATATAGAGCAGGTCTAGACCATACTCTTTAAAATAGGTATTTACAGAGAGAGACCCAACAAATCCCACCAAGAGCAAGCACTAGGCGACAGTGGCAAGGAAAAACTTCCTTTTAAGAGGCAGAAACCTCGAGCAGAACCGGACTCAGGGTGGGCAGCCATCTGCCTCGACCGGTTGGGTTAAGAAGGAGAGGGGGGGGGGGGGGGGGGGTAGAGAATAGCGAAAGAAGAACATAGCATAACACAGGTTCCATATCAGATGTAAGATGAGGCCAGTAATACAGCAGTAGTAGTGATAGTAGTGATAATTAAAGTATTAACTGCTAACACAGCAATACAACTAATAGCAGTATAAGTAATTTCTAATTCTAGCAGCAGGTGTTGAGTGGAGTTGTAGGAGCAGCAGGAGACTTGTCATCACAGATCAGACTACAGCTCCAGAGGCAGAAATACCTGCAGAAAGAGACAGAAGAGGAGAGAGAGACGGAAGAGCACAATACTACAGGAAAGGGGACATATTGAGTTAGTAACAAGTAACATGGGATATGAATCCATTTTGAGTGGAGAGAGAGAGAGAGAGAGAGAGAGAGAGGAGCTCAGTGCATCATGGGAGATCTCCTGGCAGTCTAGGCCTATAGCAGCATAACTAAGGGATGGTTCAAGCCTGAGCCAACCCTAACTATAAGCTTTATCAAAGAGGAAAGTTTTAAGCCTACTCTTAAAGGTACAGAGGGTGTCTGCCTCCCGGACCGAAACTGGGAGAAGGTTCCACAGTAGAGGAGCCTGATAACTGAAGGCTCTGCCTCCCATTCTACTCTTGGAAACTCTGGGAACCACCAGTAAACCAGCATTTTGGGAGCGCAGAGTCCTGGTGGGATTGTAGGGGACTATGAGATCTTTAAGGTAAGATGGAGCCTGACCATTAAGGGCTTTGTATGTGAGGAGGAGGATTTTGAATTCTACTCTAGATTTGACTGGGAGCCAATGTAGAGAGGCTAACACAGGAGAAATGTGATCTCTTTTCCTAGTTCCTGTCAGTAGTCCTGCAGCATTTTGAATCAGCTGCAGAGTCTTTAGAGACTCTGTGCCATGGCAAGATTTTGTGCATATTCTGATTCATAAGAAATTCTGATTCATAAGAAACAGCAGAAATTTCTAAGAAAATACCTGTGATTCTTACTCTGAACCAGGATATAATAGCTGTACATGCTGCTTTGGACCAGGAAAGAACACTTGAAAGTCCTGCTTGGATCCTGGAGATTTCGTCTCAGAGGAGAGAAAATACAGCAGGGCACATGTCAGATAGAGCTAAAAGTCCTGCTTGGACCATGGACAGCATGCGCTTTGACAACTGTAGTTAGAGCTGAAAGTGTTGCTCGGACAATGGTTACAAAACCTGGAAATGCTGCTCAGACCATGGTAGAAAAAGCTATAAGTACTTCTCTGAGGACGTACAGTGCAGCTTGGATCATGGAACAACAGACTGAAAATCCTGCTCTCACCGGGGAGGAAAGAGCAACACGTCGTCCATGTATTGTGGACAGAACCAGTAATATACTTGTTGTCCAGATGGCAAAACAGCTGCCTGGGCCTTTGGACTAACAGCTATAACTCCAATAACAGCAACTCCTGCTACAACAACAATAGTACCTGTTTGCACCCTGGAAAACAGTTCGTAAGATGGGGAAATGCGAGGGACAATCAGTCCTATATCATTTGACTGTGCAGCTACTGGTTCAACTGCGGTCAGGGGTCTTTGCTGGATGTTGACCTCCTTTCTGTCCTCCTGAGGGTGAGCCACAGGGTTACACTGACTCATCTGGACAGACAGAGGTTCGGGCACAATCCTGTCTTGTTCTTGATCAACGGTCATGTTTACCTTGAACGGGCTGCACGCAGCAGAGAGACCCACTTCTTCTTGAAGGTTGTCATTCTGGCTTGTTATCTGACCGTCTGTCTGGGCCTCAGGTGACTGACGAGGGTCTTCTTCCAGGACTGGTTCGGGAGAAACAGGTACTGGGGGGGGGGGGTCAACTCCTGCTACAACAACTACCTGTTTGCACCCTGGATAACAGTTTGTAAGATGCAGCAACGCAAGGGACAATCAGTCCTATATCATTTGACTGTGCAGCTACTGGTTCAACTGCAGTCAGGGGTCTTTCCTGGATGTCGTTGGTTTGGTTCTCAGTTCTCAGTCCACAACTGAAAACGCAGAGAATGAGTTAATCTGTTCTAGTCAGTGCTGAGACAGGAGTTCTCAGTGAAGAACTCTCTGTTGCTAATATGAGTTCTGACAGTCCTGATTGCTTTGGTTCGTCATAGCAATCAAATTTTGCCAATAGTTTATTGCATCACTCTAATTGGAATGGCTTATGACATAATCTGACATTCCATTCGGTTGGAGACGCAGCGACGTCGAATGCGGCCGAAGAGTCGTTTGACGTAACTGTGCTCAAGTTCATTCAGAGAGAAGGAGTCCCGTGGTGCAGTGACGCCAAACACAAATGTCTCAGAATCACCAAAGTAAAAACAGACAAACAAAAAAAGAGTGCATCCAAACTGCATTATGGTTATATTTTTAGGCTGCATCCGTTTTTATCCACTTCTACTTCAGACCCTCCACCTCATGGGGGCCCCTCCCCCCCGTGTCTTCATCAGTCCTTGGATGTACAGCTTTATTAATCACGGTTATCCATCACACGTCCACATATACAGCTAAATAGTAATGATGGTGCTAGTAATCAACTAGCAAACCTCTACACTAAATTAGCATGTAGGCTAGCCGACCAGTCGAGCGCCACATCCACTATTAAACAGGTTATTTATTAATATTAATACCATCATTTGGATAGTATTTAACCACATACAAGTCGTAATAGTTTAGATACTCACATTTATAGTTGAGTTGTTGCTGTGACAGAAAAAAAATACGTGGCGAGGACACGAAAGTAATTTCCAATTGAAATACATTTGTCTGAAAGAAAAAAAAATGAATCAGTAGATTACATTTCATGACTATTTCACGAACTGCCCTGAGACCGGGTTGGTTATTGGTAACAAGTACATGAGTATTCTCTCTTTATGCAGTTGGTGGCGGTAACGCTCTGCCCGCTGCAATTCACCATTAGAAGAAGAAGAAAGGAGGAAGAAGGTGTGTGAAGAAAAGATAAGCCATCTTCGTGAGGTCGAAATCTGCAGTGCAGTGGTAATATTTTTTGTATTTATAAATCACCGTTTCGTGTATGATTTTTGTAACAGGTTAGTTTGTTTCATGGCACACACTGGTGTGTTACAGCTACAGAAGCAGCAGAAAAACGTGACAGTTGAGTTCAGTCCATGACATTTTCTCTGAGACGAATGCGTGTCAGCTGCTAACGTTAGTTGTGTAAAATCTAGACGTAAAGAGGAGGATTTCCGACCAGCTGGAAATCCGCTACAACGACGTTTCAACTTTTACGTTCATTCTGGGTCCGAGCCTTTTAGCTCGGCCTTAACGCAACACGTCGTAGCCTGCTGTAGAGGACGCAGTAAAATGTCAACGCTAACCTTACAACAGAAATCAAGAAACGTATCTGTACAAACCAACTACGCTATCAAGTGATGACACCGAAGCAAAATTCTAAACAAGGACACTGGGTGGTTGAGAGAGAAATTCTTGATCAATATGTGACAGGTTTAAACAGCGTTCTTATATAAGGAGGGTAAGATAACGGCCGCATAATGTTCTGATATAGCAAATGATTTTTAAAAGTAAATAAGAGTTTACAAGAATAAAATGAAGATGCATGCAGAGCATGTTACATCAGTCTTCAGAAACTACTTAAACTGGACTAACACTAACAACGCTGATCGACTCAGATTTAGGGACAAGCATACCTTCCCCAGCCTAGCAACAGAAGCTACCAGTGTCCATAGACTGTATATAAAGAGTTAAAAACCCATAATGCAACACTGTAAAATACAGTTGTTACACTGGTGGTCCCTGCACTCAAAATGAATGTAATGAATGATAATGAATGAACATGTAATTGTCTAGTTGTGAACTATAGGACAACTCTAATTTTAAACCTAAGTTTAAGAGGAAAAAATACTGTCTCATATCAAGACCAACACAGTCTCCTTTCTCCCAAGAACTCTCAGCTAGTTTTTCCTGTTCATTCGGTTTAGGCTTGGTATGGCAAACCCTGTCATTGTATGGCTGCAACTAGTCGTTATTTTCATTATGGATTAATCTACCAGTTATTCTCACCATTAATTGATAAATCATTTGGTCCATAACATGTCATAAAGGTCAGGACATTGTGCAGGCCAAATAATGTATGTCAGAGTTGTGATAAAATGACCTGTTAAATGATAAATACACTGTAGGAGGTTCTGGAGGAGGAGCAAAGAAGGAATTGGGAGTCAGAAATGTTTACGAGAAGGAACAGTACACTACGATACAGTGGGTGAGGTTAAACTAGAGAAATCACATTTGCAGAGTCTGTTAATGTACAGAAGTGAATCGGAGACAATGAAATGCCAGTAAAGAATCAGGGCAGTCAGGAGGTGGAAATGTTAGGTTGACTTTAAAGAGGCCAGTCTCAAGTGCAGTAGAGACTGCATCAAAAATAGAGATTCCAATCAATAAAAGCAATATTATACAACAAGTAGTTCCAACCGAGCAATCTGATTGGTCCACAGAATGTGCTCAAATCAGCATGACAGCACACCTTACTCATCACTAAAAATATTACTCCGCCATACACATTTTACTTTGTTGGTAATAGTTGTGTAATCGCAATATTACACTCGTTTGCAGTTTCAGAAGCTACATCTGTGTGAGTAAATAAATGCAGCGTCTTTGTTATAACGTGGTTGATAAAAGTAAGCATTCATTTGTGCAGTAGGCTGTGAGCAAATTGCTCCTCAACATGATTTTGATTATACATTTTGCTTTGTTGGTAATAGTTGTATAATTGCAATATTAAACTCGAGGGTGTGCTTTAACGTCATTTGAGCACTTCAGTGATGCTTGCGGACCTCGGCGCTGACCGCATCACTGTCGTGCTCAAATGACGTTAAAGCACACCCTCTCGATTAATATTGCTTAAGTTAATCATGTGGATATCTGTAGACTGACTCTGCATTGACTAGTAAGAAGAGATCTGTGTCCAGTAATGTAATCATCTACTCACATTATAGCCTCACTTATTTCATATCATTTCACATGTTAATGCTACCTAATTAATAGTCTGTGCCCAACACATCTTAACACATTGTTTGCAAAGCAGCTTTTGGTTGACAATCAAGTTACAGTAAAATATGACCAACTGTGCAGTGTAGGGCAGACTAAGTTATTGTCAGATTTGTACACCATTGCAAGTATTAAAAAGGTGACAAGACATGTGATGTTTAATCCTATTAATCCAACAGGATATTTTGTGTTTGTGGTTCAGACTGAATTGATTCCTGTCACAACTGGATGATCTACAAGAGTTAATGATACTTAATTAATAATTATAATGCAGTATAATAATTATAATAATAAAAATAATTAAATAATAATAATTAAAATGCAGAACTCATTTCTTTTTCTTTCTTCACTGTGTCACTTTCAGATGCCAAGACATTGCTCAGCAGGTGGCTGCAAATCTCGGGACAACCGTGAGACTCGTAATGCTGGTATCACCTTTCACAAGTGAGCATTTTGCACATTTTGTAGAACATCAAGGCCATGTGCATCTAGATTTTGTCAATGTCAGTTTTGTTGACTGACTAAATGTTTGTTTTGTACTAAAATCTGCCAGTGATTTCAGTGTTTGAGCTTTCAACTGGTGCTGAAATCATGAGTCTGAAGTCTCTAATGAATTAGTCCGTTGAGAGCAACAACAGCTCCAAGGCTGTGTTATTTTTGGTGTAACTTCCAGGTTGTCAGTCAGTGTTTACTTTCAGAGAGACTCTTTTTTCTTTTTTGAATCAAGAATAATCCATCCACTCACATGTGTACTGTTTTAGTCGTGGGACAGTTCTGTTGTTCTGTTCTGTTCTGTACCCCTTCAGCCATCGTCGTGCTGGACTTCCTGTCCAATCTAGTCCGGTCTCTTTTGGAATCACAGAGAACCTTTTGTAAAAGCCTGCGTTTTGCTGTGAAAGCATCATGCATTCTGACCAACAGCATCTTGTAATGTCTTCACTACACGTGTGGTGTAGGTGTCAGTGAATGACAACCCACCGCAATTGGGGTATGGTGCAAATGGGTAGTTCTGGTAGGTCTAACCATTTTCTTTAGTGTACTTTTAGCCACTGATTGGGTTGTTTCAAGTTACTGATTGACTCAGGTGGATCCAACAGACATATAAAACTGACCTAAAAAAGTCTTCAAATCTTATCAACAACCACAAAAACAATATGAGACACATGTCCTCTACCACTGCAAACTTATTAGCCCCTACCCTCATGTTTTCTGGGGGAGGGGGGGGCAAAAGTTAGTATTTCTAGTATTATTGCAAAAGTAGCAATAATACTAGAAATGGTACTAGTAATGGTGTTGAGTGGGGTTGTATGAGCAGCAGCTTGTCATCAGACTCTACAACTCCAGAGGCAGAAATACCTGCAGAAGGTGACAGAGGAAGCAAGAGAGACAGAAGAGCACAATACTATCACTACATATCAGACATGCACTCAAAGTACAATGACTGAATGGTTTGATGAGTTCAAAAGTGAAGTGAATCATGTACAAGGGCCCTCACTATCAGATCAGCAGATCTCAACACCTTTGGGAAATTTTGGACTAACGTGTTAGACAGCCTGTCTTGGATGGTAGTTTTTATGATTTTTCAAAAATGTGTTCATATGTAACTTTAACTTGAGTTTTTGCATGTCAAATGCAATTATAATATGTTGTTACTTTGATCAATAGTAATTAGTTGTTGTGATTGCCAGATTACCAAAAGGAGCAAGTCGGAGGAACCTTTGGATCATCAACTCCCACCGTGCAGACTCCTGGGATCCTCAGACTGACTTTGTTTACTTTTGTTCCAAACACTTCACCCCAGAGAGCTTTGAGCTGACCGGATGCAGGTCTGTAAATTCAGTCAGGACATTCACAGATTACAAATGAAAAGTTTAACTTTCAATCATCTGTTATTGACTGCTGGTGCAAAATATACAGTGGCATTTGGATTTTGCTATTCACAGCAGAGGTATCTGCTGATGTGAATCATACTTCAAAAAATTAGCTCTCAGAAGGCTTAGGATCAAGAACAGGGTAGACAGAGTTAAAGGGTCATCTTAATTTTACAAAGTTCCATGTGAACGCTGATACACAACTACTGATTGAGGTCACTGTTGAAAAAGGAGGTTCAATTAGCTACTGAAGGTAGGTTCACTTTTTCCACCAGCTCTGCGAATGTTTAATGGTTGTGTTAATGACACAGAGGATTATAACTGTTTGTGTGATATGGTAATACATTGTGTTTGTCTTTTCTTAAATTTTATGAGCAGTTAATGTAGAGAACCAGGTCATTTCAAAGGGTTCACATACTTTTCCTGCCACTTTATGTCTACTGCTGGCAGTGTTTAGATAGCAGCCTAAAATGACTTTGGCCTTTTCACTCACAGTGGGATCAGAAGGCTGAAAGAAGATGCATTTCCTA
Organism: Lates calcarifer; assembly: GCF_001640805.2. Lineage (NCBI taxonomy): Eukaryota > Metazoa > Chordata > Actinopteri > Centropomidae > Lates > Lates calcarifer. Next base: position 265,701 of record NC_066835.1, read on the forward strand.
CAGTATTTGATTCTTCAACAACCAAATGCAAAAGAGCAGGAACACCACAGAAACAAGAAGAAGTCACTGCCAGGTAAACAGAACTGACACTGACACAGTCTGATTTTTCTCATTCTCATGTGCAGAGTCCACCACCACCACCACCACAGTGTTTGATCAGCAGTTCAGAGGCCTCACTTGTGTGCTGTCTGAGGACTGTATATAAAAGATTCTGAACCTGTAAAACTAGACTGACACATGATTTCAGACATTTTTAAATCTACAGTTATAGACAGAAAAAAGACCATTACAGGAATTATAATTTTTTGCATTTAGACAAGACATTATTGTCTGTTGTTCAGTTCCCAGCTCTGGCAGTGCTGACTGTCATTGTGATTACTGTGACAGAGCAGTATTAGAGCAGCACCATTAAATTTTGAAACCATGAAACATTTTGTTTAAATGCATGGTTTATTATAGATATGACATGTAGCAAAGTTAGTTTTGGTGAATTAGTACTCTCCACCATCATCAGAACACCAAATGAGGTTGTTTTAGAGGAATGCAGTTCATCCCCCCAATAGAGTGGCAGTAGAGTAACAGACTTATTATTGTGCTTGATTGATTGATTGAAAATGTAGTGGTAGTGCTCATAAGACAACTGAGAATATGTATTGATTTGTCTGTGTGCATCTTGTGTTGTGCCATGGGAAGGAAAAGAGAGAGAACAGAGTCACTGTATAATTTTTCTGTAGGAAGAGTCCCTGCTCAGGTGACCAGGAGCACACTCAGGAAGGAACAAACCAAGGTCAGACTTCATTAGAACCCACAGTTCAGAGGTCAGTGGCAGCATCTGAGGAGACTCATGAAAACATGCCTCCATCTTCTCAAGAGCCATCAGGGGTGGAGCAGCTCTCACAGGAAGAACATGCTTCTTCACCACCATCAGAGTCTCATCCTCCCTCCCCATCACGTTACATGAGGCGCCTGCCCCCTCCTCCAGGCCTCTACCTGTCAAAGGAGCATAGCTACGCGCAGCTCTGCCCACTACTGTGGAGGAGACGTTATGACCAGGCTATTGACTGCCTGGAGAAGGCGTTACGACAGCTGCACGCAGCCAGGCGGAGGGAGAACCGCCTGCGCAGCACTGTACTGAGACTCCGTGATAAACGGCTGAAGCACACTCTGCTTGTGTCACAAGATGGTTGTAAAAATAGGGGGAGCTGGACACCAGGGAGGGAGAAGAGACGAGATAAAGGAGGTTCTAACCAGGAGGAGAGTGAGACTGATGCTAAATCTGAGGATACGGGGTTGTTTGAGGACAGATGTGTGGATCACATGGATCTGGGGGGTCTTCTTCTTCCAGACACCACTAGCTGGTCTGAGGAGAAGGGATACTGCTTTTACTGTGGAAGGGGACAGCTTCAGGTGGGTGGTCAGGTAGCATACAGACTTTCAAAGGGTGAGAAAGATTTCCAGCCCACAGAGCACAAGGACCCAGAAAAGATTCAGAAAAGCGTCGAAACCAGTACTTGTGGCACAGCTGAAAATATCAAAGACATACAGATTGTCAGGCTGGAAATACCATTTCGGAAAAAAGTAGAAACCAATAACCTAGATATTGCACATTCCCAAATCCAACATGTAATCTCTGGTGGAGTATCTCTGCCTGATACTCATGAGCAGAGTTTAGAGTTTTTAACCTCTCAGCAGAAGCTGCTTTCCTCCGACAGATGTGAAAGGGAGTCTGATGCTGTGGATCAGGAGAATTACGTGAATCTGCAGCCGCAGCTGTTTTGGATACAGGACAGTGCTGAGGGACAGGTCATTTTGGTGCCTGTCCCTGCTGAAGATGGATTACAAAGCTTTCTCAAGATGGAGGGGCTCGTTGACGAAGCACAAACCATATTGATGTCAGAACTGGATCCTAAAAGAGACTTGAGACACACAATCGAGAACGGTGGAGGTCTCGCCAGAGTTGAAACAGTTTGTGATGATGAACATAGTGACCAACATTCAGTTATCAACAGTACATTAGTGGAAACTAGAGAAGATGTGAGGGAGAAACTTAAAGAACACCTGGAGGGATTTCACCTTCAGCTGAGCACAGAGTTTATAAACTGATGAGATGTTCTGAATGAACACTTTTTGTTAGACTAATGAATTATGAATTATTCATATTTTCCTCTTTTTTCTGCCAGCAAACATGCTGAATGTTATGTAGACTTAAATGTGTATTTCAAATGGTCCCTGGCCACTAAAAGATTTGACTCAACTTCAGAATGAATTCAGTAAGCACCCAGATATGATGCAGAGCCACAACTTTTTGAGAAACTTTAAAAATATTTTCAGTGCACAGTCACTTAGTGCAGAAAGGGTGCAAATCACTGGATGAATGGGTACAACGGTGAATGTCTCCTACTTGTAAGATACATCTTACTCCACTGTTCCACAGAGCCATTATTGTCCAGATGCTACAGACAGGTGACAAATTAAAGGGAAAGCCGGAAAAATAAATGGAAAAACAGAATGATAATGCCTGCATTCATAGGGCACGAGGGGTCACTGAATGGTTTGATCAGTATGATAATGATGTGAATCATATGTTGTTGCCTTCATAGTCACCAGATTTCTACCCAGCTGAACACCTGTAGTTTATTTTGACTCAGTCCTACACACACAACGTCCTGCTGCCCCAAACATGCGATCAAATGGGGGATTCCTCTCATGCTGAAATAGTTCCCAAGAAATGCACTATTTTCTTCTGTTTGAGTAGTGTTAGATAAAAACTACAGTGACCAGCCGTTTTTGGCAATTAAAAAAAAACAACAACTATATTTTTTGTGAGTTGTTTAGTTTTAGTGTCCAAAGATTAGTGTCTTCAGTAGGAACCTACAGTAGCATATTGGATCACTATCATGTTATAATGTGATAACTTATATTGTTATAGTTATAATTTAAAATGTTTTCATGTTATCAGAATATAAGTTATCATTTTGCAGCAATATAAGTTATCACATTATAACGTGATAGTGATCCATTTTTCTTTTTCTGGCGTGGCACCAATATGTTATCATATGGACCCAATAGAAGAATGTAGAATAACACCAGAATGATCCTCTCATTTCATTTAAAAACATTAAAAGATAGATTTGGTGAAACAATGATACATGAAAAATTCATGACCGAAATAATGGAGATCAAGGTAAATCTCAGAAATAATTAAATAAAGTTGAAATAAAAAGATAACTGCATTTTTGACTTGTCAGTTCATTTTTCAGTTCGTGAGCAACCTGAACCTGGTGTTTGCACAGTTGTACAATAGCAACATATCAGTTCACTCAGAGCACTCAACTGGGTGAGGGTGAACATATGCGTCATTCTGGAAGAGCCATAATGTTCAGAGACCAGGGCCCATGTTTGTCTCCTAAAAGTCACATTTTAGACTTAAGTGAATGATAAAAGTAAAAATCCTTTTACTCACAAACTTAAGAATAAGCATGCTGCTGTTTTCTGTCTGATTATACTAGGAAGACTGTATAAGCTGAACCATCATTAAGAGTAGTTTTAGTTGACTATTTACATTTGAATGTCAGATTGTATGTTACAGCACTTTTATCTATTTCTTTCTCTTTTTTTTTTGTCATTTATCGGGCTGTGAGCAAACACCCAAATAAATGTAACACTGATTTCATTTACAGTCATTGTGTAAACATCTTCATTGTCTGCATGTGTCATTGTGGAACTATATGAGAAATATATATGTGTGTGTGTGTGTGTGTGTGTGTGTTCTACATATTTCTAGCAGAGAGAGAAAGTATGGCAGATGTAAGGTCAGTCTATATCTCTGATGTCCCCTCTCTGATTAGACAAGATCAGTCATGTGATTTCTTCAGAGTTGTTCTGAAAAGTGACTTTTACACCTGGCTGTGAGGAAGTCACTTATTAATGTCACTGCTCACACTCAGAAATGAGGCATGGAATAATACATTTCAATGTCAGATTATGAGGTGATGACATCTAGTGGCCAACCCACACCTGAACCATACAGCTGAAGATCATGTTAATTCAATATGGAAGTGTTCTGGAAAACTCAAAATGTTTTCCAGAACACTGGAATTGATTGTTTATCTGTCTGTTTTGTTTGTTTAAAAGAAGGCTATAACGTGACATTTGTAAAATAAATGCATCACATTCAATATCATCTTTACAAAAACATTTTTTCTTATAACTTTCCATAACCTATTTATGAAGTATTTGTCTTATTGTAAGGATCTTTCATGAAAATTTTAGTTGAAAACCCTTTGGGGTTTTTTCAATTATCTTGAAATACCTTCTACATGCCACCCCTTCTGTGAGGAAACAATTGATAAACCAGATTCTTAACTGCTACTACAGTACTTCATGAAATCCTACCACATCATGACACACAGAGTAAGCACAACCAAATCATGTGAAAGTAGACACAATAGATGTAAAGCATTATAAGTAAAAATAGCACAGATGCTTATCCATGCACACATTTAAATGGTAAAGGAGAACCATAACTGTACTTTGTTGTTTCATGACCATCCCACAAAAACATATCATCCCTGTACTGTTACCTATAGGCATATTTTTACTGATGTCTCTTTTGATTCTTTAACTTATTGAGGTTAAGTCAACATGTATAATTATTCCTCCACAGCTATTCAGCTTGTGACAACTGTCTCCACAACTGAAGATATACTGTATGAATAATACACTTACAGTGCCACTGATTTTACATATCAAGGTCTGATTCCTGGTCATGGCTAGTTCCACTCAGACTTTGACAACAGTTCTATGCCTTCTGTTCTGCTCTAGTGGAGCTGAGGAAATACCTGATGATATTAAAGTGATGTCATCAGAGTTATTCCAGTTTGGGCTTGGAGATTACAAATTCGAAAAAAAGAGGAGACTACAACTTTAAAAATAGAAAGCTAGAGCTATAAACTGGAAATGTGGAAAAAAAACTGGAAAACTGGACAAATTTTGCAAATTACTTTTTCTTGAAGCCATTTGCAGAGGCTTATTTGTGGAACTGCGTAATATCATAGGAATTTTTGCTGAAAGTTTATTATGTGCCTTTGTGTGTGTGTGTGTGTGTGTGTGTGTGTGTGTGTGTGTGTGTACATATTAATGCAAAGCATCTGGGAGCAGCTCAGTGCAGTAACACTGAGGATGAAACAGTGGGAAAGGATGATGGTCTCATACTGAAACAATTCACTGTGGCTTCTTTGATTGGGTGTGGCATCAACTCCTCCCACTCACATATTCAAGTTCCTGGAGGAGAAGGAGGGGTTGGGGTGGGGGTTGGTCTTTGACCATAGAAATCATACATTGTGACGCACCCTTTACCCTGAGGACATCAGCTACTCTCTACAGTATCTCATCTTCTTTTAGTTTAGACTAAAGCTCTGCTGCCTGCTGGAATTCTGTTAACTCTTGTGCAGTTTTTTTCTTTAGATAGATTCTTGCAGTTACCTTGAACCAAACTTCAGATTTCCCCCGTACTTCTGTACCCACCCCGCTGACTGTCTGCAGTCATAAACCGGATAGAAAGAATGCGGTCATGCCTGTTTCCTGCAACCTCGCTGTCTCTCCCTCCTTTTTTTTTTTTTTTTAATTTAAAATCTCCTTTCCAAGAACACAATTTCAGGGTACTTCCCACAGTCTGAATGCCTCACATGAAGTCTGGACAGGTTTTCTTATAAAGCTGCAGTATCAAAAGTATCTGGTGTCAAATTAGCAGTTGGTAGTGAAGAGGTTAACATTGTGACAGTCTGGAAGAAAAGTAGAATACCAGTCTAAACTTGCAGGCAGTTATTGCGTAAAACAACAGTGTCCAACTTTTACTAAAGGTTTCCAGATGTGGAATGAGTTGTCTGTTGAATGTGAGCTGTGCCTCAGTGGAAGATCCAAACACATCACTTCATACAGTATTATACATAACAAGTAATCGTGATCTCATAAAGCTGAACTTTTCCTGAAAATGTCCACTGGACTTCTCAGGGTGTTTGTCATGACAGATGACTATAGATTACAATAAATACATATAAGCTAAGACATCTGACATAGCTCAGTTTGTTGTTAAGTGCATACTATCAAAATATGACGTCACTAAGAGTTTAGTCTGTTTATTTCATATCTGATACTAAGTGTCTGATACATGTGTGAAGAACCATATACCTTACTGGCCTTCTTTTTGTATTCTCTTGCCAGTGGCGTCTTGTAAACCCATGTGGGCTGGGTACCTTTAGGATGACACTTGAATGAAAATGTTAATTCACACATACATACATGACATGTATTAGACAGTGGTGCTTGTATGCATTGAGGATGGTTCGTGGTGTTGCCTCAGCTTAAAGTTCCTTCTTCCTGACTGTTTCTCACGCTGTGGGAGGAACCAGGAATGCTGCCAGCTGGTGACAGAGGCAGTGCTCCACTGACACACAACAGCCGCAGCCAGCGAGACACGCAGGAAGAAAAGTAGCGCAGTCAAACGCCCAGTCGACATGCCTCAGGTAAGAAATTATACACAAACAATTCTTTAATCGCTGACGACTAAAGTCGAGTTAAGCTCGATAGAGTTTGTTACTGGCGACTTTTTAAACTTTACAGTCAGTTTTTCGGGGAGAAACCTCGTTGTTCTCTGCGAAATGATAAATCTTCAAATGGACGAACTCTCTAAATTGTGCGAGACACTCGATGAGAGCGGAAAGAGTCATTATGGAACGGTTTCCCGCTGAACACGCGCAGTCTCATGCAGGGCGAAAAAAAGTCAGGAGAGGTCGAGTTTTACCGCTGGTCTTCTACACAACAGACACGGAGCCATCCTGTGCCTCAGCCACACTGTTAGAAGTCAGGCGGCCCTGAGTTCAGCAGTCTAAGTTCCTGCTTCAGCTTAATTCATGGAGACGCTCCTCAGACGTGCTGCCAGCTGCCCCTCCCTTAGAACTGGTACACTGTAGCAGAGTGTCCTGTCTGTCATACCTTTACAACCCACTCTCACTCACTCTTTACTAATCTGTGAATATATTACAGCAATGACTAACCAAAGCAGATACATTAAGGAGAGCAGCATATGAATTCATTACGTGTCTCAGGCCTTGTTCTAGTTCTGTATGTAGGACAGCGGTCCACCTGTCTGTGTCTGTTGTATGTTCAACAGGATTGTGAAATGTAGCACGGCTTCCTCATTTTAGGGCGTTTGTCATTGAGCTGCATGGTCTTTCTTGAAGATAATAACCTATCATGTTCAGAATGTGGAAGGGAGGGGGCACCATGGCTGGCCTGTCAGCTATCAGTGGGGGCCTTTGCAACCTCTGGTCTCCGTTATATCTAGTCTCTATCCCAATTTTTAAAAAGAAATTTCACTTTTCTCACAGGAACGTATTATCAGCCTGTATTAATACACCAGAATCATCTAACATCCTGAACTGAACATTACCAAAAAAATCAGCTGAGAGTAGCAATTCTTTCAGAAAGAACAATGCCCCACTGTGACCTGCGATGAGGGAGAACATTGTAGAACTTCATAGCTGTTGAAAATACATTTGTGAATTTTATTTTAAAACTCTTAAGCAAAGTCAGAATTCCCAAACTTTCTCTCACCTCACTGTGAATGTTCTGAAGCACAACTGTGTAAAGTTTCAGACCAACAGTGAGGTGGAAGGAAATGTTGGGATTTGGGTGTGGTAATGGGCACGATAACAAAAACAGGGAGTCTGTCTTTAATTGTTCTCATTGAAACTAAATCACAAAATGTTTATCCATTACTGTACCTTCTAATAAAGGTTAAAAAAAGTGACTATTTTGAAAAAGGTAACATGCTTGCATACACGCACATAATAACTCTTAAACTAAAAATTCCACAAGTTATTTGATGCTACTTGTATTTCAGAGACTCATTTGGTATTTGTAGGCTAACATAATCCCTCTGTAATATTTTAATTAATATAATGAGGTGGTGAAATGTTCTATGCCCTTTCTATAATAAGGATACTGGTGCTCTCTGGGAGAGTTTTAGTTGAGGTGAAGAGGGCTTGCAGCGGCTTGTGGGGCATCAGTCAGAAAGGGTGTGGTTTTGACAAGGCTGTTGGCCTACATGTATTGAATAACTAGCAAGGCTAGAGTGTGTTCCCTTGAAAGCTAAGAGACAACCTAATCATCAACACAGTATCGACAATGATTCAAATGTCTTTGGTAATATGAAAGATTTTGCTCACAGTGATGAATTCACAGAGAATTCTAACCAACTGCAGCTCAGCAATGCTTTCCCCTTCATCAGAGTTGTTTCTAACAGGCATCTGTTTTCAGAGAAGTTAGAGAGCAGGTGGTAAACACAGTGGAGCATTTAGCAGCTAAAGAGCCAGATAGTTCCCTTGGGGTTGGTGCAGACCGAAAATTGAGTTAAAAGAGAGTGAATATTAGACTAAGATTAATCAGGTGGACACAAACACCACTCTCCAAATGACAAAGTTGCTCTGTGTCTGCTGGATGTGTGAATATGTAACTGTTTGCAAACAAGAACTTTATAAGATAAAGTAATCTGTGAATTGCTTTAAGCAATTGTAGTACTTTGTCCACTCCTTACCAATTGTCCTACTAAACAATAGAAATAACAGTCAAAAAAATACAAAAAAGTAGCCCCATTAAAATTAGATTTTAAAGTTAATTGTGACCTTGGAAACAGTTGTTGATAAAAACAATCCCATCACAGTGTCCACAAGAAGCCCAAATGATAAAGGGCACATCACCTTTGGTTCTCCAGACTTGGACAAGAAATCTTTCCCATATTCCTGATCGTATTCATGAATGTGGATGTTGCTATTTGTTTAACAGCTGTGCAACTGTATCAGCTTCAGTCTGTCCACTAACTAATGTCCAAGAAGGGAGGGAGTTAAATAAGAATTACAAACTAACTCCGATGTGCAAAAGGTGCTCCATTCTAACTTCATATTATTATAAAAAGCTGTGGTATTAGTGCTCTAAAGTTACAAATGGCATACACATATCTAGGGTCTGCCTGTTTCCTTCTTGTTAATACTTGTGACAATGCAGGAGGTAATGATTAACCACAGAGCCCTGAAAACACTAATGACCACCACCCTAACTTTAAACCTATAATAACTAAAACTGGGGACAGAAAATAGCATTGACATGTCACTTTTGAAGCGAAAGCAAATTCCAATATTCACTCTTTTTGCTGTTTTTTGTTCTCCACCAACTCCTGAGGGAACTGTCTGGCTCTTTAGCTGCTAAATGCTGCAGTTTGCTGCAGAGCAGGTAGTGTACAGTGGATTTTTAAAGCCTTCTCTCTGAAAACAGCTGCCTGCTGTGTCCAAAAATGACACTATGAGAGCGATGAGACTGAACCAGAACAGTAAAGTTGTGAAACAGAGAACTGAAACTGACTATAAAGCTCTATAAAGCTAGGGGAAGCTGCAGATTCAGCTGATAACCTGTTAATGAGATCTGATCCATAGAAGCAACAGATGAGAAAAAGCAGAAATTTGGGGTGAGTAGCCAATAGCAAAGCCTGTTAGAGGGCCACGACCCTTATGATAGAGGTGGTAATAGATGTGGGTATGACCATGTGTTTCCTATTGTCTGTCTTTCTCTTTCTTTCTCCATTTTCCTTCCTTTTCTTCACCCCAGTACTCAGACCTGGAGAAGGCCATTAACACGCTGGTCACCCAGTTCCACTCTGCTTCAGCTGACAATGGTCCAACGCTGAAAACTGATGAATTCAAAGGTCTTTTGTCCTCCCAGCTGCCTAACCTGGTCAAGGTAAAACTGCTGTTAGTCTCCATGTGTGTCATCTTCAGCCAGGCCTATTGCTGACTGCAGCAGTTGGGTGTGGCAGCACACCTCACCTTACTCACCTCACACAAAGACAGTCGCAAACATCCTCAGCAGAGTCACACAGGCCTCACACACACACAGTAAAGACTTGAACACACATAGTTAAGAAGTAGGCTCATTTGACTCATGGGAAATTCCATCATCTAAGGTGGGTATCCAGTTTTTACAAGAGTGTACCATGTGTCTTTGAGCATCAACATCTCAGGCTTAAAAATGGCTCAAATATTTGTGGCTTGTATAAACACTCACATATGTTGGTCACAAGTCAAAGTCAATTGAATGAGCAACAAACACACACATATGCATACAGATATGCATATGCAACATATTAAAGGAAAGACATGAATGACTAGAGAGACATGCTTCTACATTGGTCCACTGCATGGTACAATTGAGCAACTAACCTCCAATCGTGCATGTATAAAAATGCTGAGCAGGCCCAGTTGATTCTGATTTTGTATCAAGGTGACATGAGGAAAAGACCTAAGTGACTTTGAAAGAGGGTTCTTTGTTGGGGCACAGATTTCAGGAGCTTTAGTTACAAAGACTGCTCAACTGGCTGGTGTCTCAATAGTAACCGTGACTAAAGGGACATCTGCATTTATATCTATATGAAAGACATCAGCAAATAGGGTTGGAAATTGTGGTCAACACATTTGATGACTGTGGTATTTCTGCATTAATGCGATGTAAGGAAATACAGAGGAGCAATTCTTCCTCAGGTGACTGAGAATGTCATGCAGGATGTGATCAGACTGTGTCAGCAAGAACAGACCATCAGCAATTATATAGAGATGAATGTTTTAGTAGGGTTGTAGTGCAAAAACCCCAAACTACAAAGATGAATGCACATTCAGGGCTATATAAATACAACTGAATTGAATTGAATTTGAGAGTTCAGTGGTGCACAAACCATAGGCACTGGTTTACAGAGATGTGGAAACACACATGCACAGTACAGAGGCAACTTGTTACATTAAGTGCAAGAAAGGCTACTAACAAGTGTTCTAGATCTCTCTGTCATCAAAGATGGGCAGATGTTGACCCAAAAAGTCATAGTCACAGTTAGGCAATATCAGCATTTTCTTAAATGTATGCAATCTGGCCACAGTGGCAAGGATGTTTGCAGCTGAGAGCAGGGAAGCTAGACATAGCCAGAGCACTAGCAGCTCTCCAGCAAGTTTGTTAATTATTAGGAATTGTTGTGTCAACATAACAGTGCAGGTCAACAATACTACAAACTGCTGTCTCCAAAATTAAAGTATAATAAAGTTGAACAAGCACCTTTAAAGGATAGTTTTATCAACCAGTGTGCCACAGCACATAAGTGTGCTGTGAGAAATCATCAGGTGTGCCATGGAAGATTATCCAATTGGTACTCTAAACGAGCGGCGTGTAGTGACAGGCAGAACAATTACATGCTCTTTCCACTAGAGGCAGTATCGCGCTAAATATGAAAGTCATAGTCATGCTGCGAGTGAGACAATGCTGCGAAAAGGTTGGGAAACACTGCTCTAGGGGACTGGGGTTTCCATGACAACTCTAGAAAAGTTCTGATTTGTCCAGCCTGTTTTGATTAGACAGCAATCTTAAGTTGCATCATGCTGTCTCAAGTGATCATTTGCATGAGGTTCTACAGTAAGTGTACAGACAATATGCACACTTGACGTGAAGAGTCATTTGTCTTAAATACAACTCTTTTGTGCATGATAACTTTCAACAAGATAACTAGCTCGGTTTTGGGAACTCAGCGTTTCTCCAGCAGAGAACATTTACATTTACATGTAAATGTAAATCAACATAGAAGAAGGAGAACTGTTTTGGTGGCTAAAGATTTATTCATTTGAGGTGGTGTTGTTCTGGGGAAAATTCTGTCTGTTTCGTTGTTTTTTTAGCAACATCATCCTTTCATTTGTCAGCTATAACTTTGAAGAGTACAGGAAAAACAATAAGAACTAATTTGTCATGAACTGAAATGATCCTGTACTGTAGGAGTTCCATCACTTTCAGAGTGAACACACAAATCATTTCCCCACATGTTGTCTTGTTGTGTTTCCACAGGGGATTGGCACAGACCAGGGACTGGGTGAGATCCTGCGGAAGATGGGTGTAGGTGATGGCGAGGGCATCTCTTTCAAGCATTTCTGGAACTTAATCCAGTCATTAGCCACCACGCAGCACAGCTTTCTCAGCAACCAGAAGGGCTCCTCATGCAGCTGCATCCTCCTGTAAAGAGCAGGCTCTCAGCTCAACACATCAGCAAGCTCTGAGTTTCAACCCTGGAATTAAACTAAAAAAAGTAAAAATATGTACATCAGTCTCCCAATCAGGTGTCGGACAGAATACAAAGGTGCACAGTCTAGTCTGCACATAGCAAGCTGTTCCCAATATTTTGGACTGAAATCTTACAGGTTTAAATGGTTTAGTTTCCACATCATCCATCTGCCAGTATACTGTCCAGTATCCTTTGCACCAGTTAAAGTTCAATTCAGAGTAGTTTGTATTTCTCACATTGCCAAGTCTATGCATTGGTATATTTTTTATTTTTATAGGTCCAAGAATCAAACTACAATTTGCTCTAGCTTACAATAAAATAATCAAATCATCCTCATCCTTAGTACCAGATAACATCTATTTGTGGCCATTTGGAGATCATGAATGAATAATAATTTTGTTGAACATGCTGCACATGTTAATTTTTCTTAGGTTCCTGTTACTGGGCTGAACAATCTAACTTGTGTAGCATGTCATTATCCACAGAAGGCAAAGGTTAGGTTAGCTCAAACTCAAAAGTGATATGTGGTAAAATTTAAAATTTCAATTAAAAAATTTAAAATATCATCTGTGAGCTGGGAGGAGATTTGGGGAGTGTCAGTACCATTAGTATAATCGGGGGTAGCAAGTCACAGTGACGCAGCTAAACAGAGACACAGCTTCTGCATCAAACTGATCACATGTAACAGCATCAACATCACACTCTTAAGGCTTCAGCATGCATGAAATGCACCAGGTCTTAACTACATGTCAGTCATATAAACATGCCTCAGAAGAGGTGAAAAGGTGCTTATTCGATTATCTAACAGTGTCTTGAACCCCCCTGTCCATACACCCATACCTTTCCAACATCAGAATCTGGGACAATCACAGTCATCAGTCAGCTGTGTGGGAAATTGACTACCTGCCTGTGTATAACACGGGTCAATTCATGAGACAGCTGTCACCCTGCTTCTCACTGTCAGCATAGACTCCAGTCTTCAGTGTAGTGCCAAATACTTAATAGATAAACTTGACAATAATTTATCAGATAAAAGTTGAGTTCCACCTCTCTGTCTGATCATCTGCATGCTGGCTTTCTCTTTTATCACCCATGTGCATTTTATTTCTCTATCTCACTCTTCTCTTTTTTGGTTGGTCAGTTAAATGATATTTAAACATATGTATCATTTCCTTCAATTCCTTGTAACAACACCAGTTTACCTTCAGACACTATTAGATGATCTAACAGTTACATTGTTGGAAGCCTTAACACTAACTTTGAATTTTACTGGTGCAAAAGGCTGCTGGGCATTATCACAGTCAGTCATTAAGACACTTTGCATTACTTGCTCTAATTTTGTCTTATATTTTTATATTAAGTTTAATGGTGATTTATGGTGCCTTCAGAGTTTCCATCACTAGTGACAGTAGGATGAATGTCCCACTGTTGTGGTATTCAAAACTTCACATTTTCCAACAGCTCAAAGCTCACATGATGTGACAAGTGCTGACAGTTTTGAAAACTAGTTGGTTGACTCCATCAAATGAAAGCATAATCTTAAAATGGAGAAGATACAGTATCATTCACCAGTTTAGAAATGGGAATGAGAACGGAGTCTTACGGTGTCTATTTTTTTTCTCACTTGCCTAGCAACCTCATCATCTCACAAGTTAACCACTTAAATTCAAAGCATATTGTTTATATAGTCGTATAGTGTAGTCAACTTTGCATGTCAGAAATGCCAACTCATGAATATTTTGAAGCTACTTCAGTGTGTGAGCATGTTTCATCAAACAGAATCAAGGCCAGATCATGAGAAGTATAGAGGGAGAACTACAGTTTAGCTTTCAGAAGCTTTGAAACATCTGGATAGAATTTTCTTCCACTGTGCAGAGCTGACTCCAGAATAAATTATTACTGCAATTCTTAGTTCACAGTATCTGTTATGATGTTAGCAATGACAGTTTACACAGTAACTTCCAGTGTAAAACCTTGTCTGAATTTTTAAGTATATGATACTAATCACCTCAATTAGATCTCATGTGCAGTAACAAAACACTAAATTATAGTTTACATTCTAAATGTCAGTGTGTTAAATCAGACAGAAAAAAACATATCAAAATGTGTCCTTTATAGTCCCTTTATGTTTCTACTAGTAATGCTTCATCCTATGTGATTCTGCATTTTCTATGTATTTATATTTTGTAAGTCTCTGTATTCTGACCTTTGTGACACCATAAGAAAATGATGTAATAAACATATAAAGGAATAACCAATACTGAATTTGTTATCATATAATCATTTATTGGTTTAATAAGAAAAAAACTGCTGTAATGCCTTATTACTTTCAATTAATACATTATCAAGATCATTTCCATTCTTCCAGCTATTAAAACATGATTAGATGTGTTTCTGTCCCTGCAAGCTGAAGCAGTAAAAGTGGACTATGCAGTATTTTATTGCTGGGTTATATCAGGCAGAAGAATACTAGAGCCAACTAGCAATGGGTACACAATTAAATAAACTACATTAATCACACATTCCACCAACATTATGGATTGAAATTATCATGGAAAGAGGGAGTACATCCTCTCTTGAGTTTCTTGCCCTCAGGTGTACCTCGAAAAAATTCTAGATAAGATGAGAACACGTACTTATTCATGATTTTGACCCTCCCAAAGATGTCCAGCTCTGTTTGCTCATCATGGTCAGCAGCATTCATCATCTGCTTTGATTTGATGTACAGTGCATTTTCTTTTGCAACAACTTGATCTAACCAAATCTGTCTGTTTTGTGGAGCCATTTCATAGTTGTCAACAGTGCAGCCATAGAATCCTCGTCGCAGACGGTCAGGCCAGGGTTGCTCAGTAACCATGGGATGGTCATCTTCAACAAATGCTGTACACAGGGGGCTGTCAGTTCCCCGTGAGCGGCCTACTTCACAGCCTATGACACTCATGAGAAAAAGTGAGAAGATTCTGAAGTTACGCACAGATGCTGAAAACACTGCTGCCATGAAGTAGTGACCCCATCTCTCACAGTTGTAACTACACTGTTGGAACTGGAAAGTCTGTCGACAGAAGTCATTGAATTTGGATGCTTTGAGACCCTGTCTCAGCTCCTGCAGAGAGGACTCACCCTGCTGCTCATTGAAATTCTGACGGAACTGTTCAATCTCAGCTTGATTTTCAGGGGAAATGAACTTGCCTGCCAGACTTACACTAAGATTTTTCCCATGTACTTTATAAATGCATTCATTAAGAACATAGTAAAGGTTTGATGCAACTTCTTCTCTGGCATTGTACCGTATCTCCACAAGTAGATCCTGAATGTTAACAATATGCTTAAAGACAATGTTTTCTTCTTTTGGTGCTGGTTCTGTAAGCCAAATGGCTTTCAAATGTCTTTGATCACGGTTTGGGTCATAATCAGGAGCACGCCTTCTTTCATTCTCCTCAAAGAATAAGCTCCAAGTAAGTCCCTCAAGGCAGTCTATAGACTGGTACTTTTTGCGCAGCTCCATTGGAACAAACATTTGGGGGTGACTTGGCCACTCCAATGTCTGCAGATACAAATCATTTCCTTTATAATCAGGGAACACTGGTCCTGCGCAGCCAACTTCCACTTTGGTCAGCAGGTCACCTCTTTGGTCTAGTTCAGCAATGACTCTTCTGCTGTGGTCATGGGCCCTCCAGACTCCATCAGTTCTAGTCATTATGTCTCCAGCAGAGCTAACGGACAGGACAGCATTGTACAGGTACAGCTTTGTTTCTACACCAAGAGATTGGAAAACTTGTAGCAGCTGCAACATAAAGTGTGGGTCATTTCCAAGGTTGCAACTGATAAGGTTGATGGTGCCAAGATGACCAAAGATGCTTTCATTTTTCAAGGTTGACACAAATCTGACAATTTCTTCTGAGCCATACCCAGCCAGTTGGACTGTTCCATTGTTACCAATGCTGCCATGGCCAACAAGTATGACATCATGATTTCTTGTTGAAAAGGAGTTGCTTCCTCTGAGAGTGTGCAGTGCCCCATTCTGATACCTCAGCAGAGATGATCCACTGGAATGCCTCTCATACAGGTAAGTGGCTGACTCAATCACTGCAGGGTCCTCTTCCATAATTACTATAGTAATTAGTGGGTGGGTGTATTTAGTGTCATGTTTTTCATGGGTCATATATTGTTGTTTAGACATAATTTCTGTCTCAACTATGTCATTATGGCTGAATCTAAAACCATTTGAATGAGTCAAATAAACTGGGATGGCATCATCAATGAGACAAACACCTCTTACACAAGCAGGTATTGTCTGATTTCCAGAGGACAGAGCATGAAAAGCAGGATTCCAGTTCTGAGTGATTCTCTGACACTGTGTCTTTGACATTGATAAAATCTGAGGTTCTGTAAACCACAAATCTACACGAGTATTAACTGCACTCATTTGTTTCAACTTGATGTCTCTGTGAGGATCAGTTGACCACTTTCCAGTGTCTCCAGGATCAGAGTGTGATGGGTCAAAGCTTGGCGGAATCATCTGAAGATGTGCCCTGGAAATGAATAAGTGATGGGTGAATAATGAGCCAGTGGATCAAAAATTGACTGAATACAGCAGTTTTTTATTTGAGTGATTAAGACTTAATGTGATTAAAACTATAATATGCTCTTTGATAAGCATACTGTTCCAGTTTGATTTTTCATTAACAGTCATTTGGAATTAATAATGTTGATAAGAGATTTTACACACATTCTCATTGAGACCTGTTCTTTTTTGTCAGCTGACAATGTCATTAGTGTGGAACACTTAAGCCACATTCAGAGAACAGATAATATATAATTCCGTAACCGTGATAGTGACTGATAAAAAATTGTGTTCTTTATCTTAATTCTCTTTGAGTTAAAATTGTGGTATTTATAGTTTTATTGTATATATTAATCCAAGTAATACAGTGTTACATTTTACGGTAATTTTCCATCAGAGATCATCAGAGTAGTGATGTCAGGATCAAACTATGCAGCCTACTGCATGATGTGGTGTCTCACCTGTTTCCCACATTTGAGTTGAATGGAGTCGTCTGAACACTCTGATCTATAAGAACAAAAACACCAACAGATAAAACCTGTCTAATGCTCAGTACAGCAGTTTTTACATGATCAGAGTTATCATTAGTTTAGCCATTGTGCTCCACTGATGAATTGTAGGTCACAACACCAACACTGAATATGGATATATTTAGTGTTGATTTAACCATTATAAGTGTGAATAATTTGTTTTTGACTGGTAATGGATGAAAAAAATGAGTTGAAGTAGTTAAAGTATTATTGATTATATTAAATACAATGTAATGTGTAATGTTCCACTTGAAACATTTTTGTTGTTATTCTTTCATTCCTAAGAGACTTCATCAAAATGCCATGTATAAAAAGAAACAGTATCACATGTCTATTTTAGAACTCGTTAAGAAGTGGAGTGATCTTACCAGCATTCAGTCCTGCTGCCAAAGACAGCTGAACAAAAATACAAAAATAAAATCCAAAGGGTTTCAACATAGCTGTGAGGTTCTGTGAAGAGCAGCTGAGGTGTAGATTACTGTGAATTCAGCAGGCAGAGTGCCATGTCATATCTCAACACACATTTGGTTAGATAAGTATGAAAATTACAAAATAATGTTAATGAGCGCATAGTTCATCAGTTACACATTACAAAACTGTAGGCAAACTGTAGACATTTTTGTCTCTCCACTTTAGGTAGGCCATGCCATTTTTAAAATCTAAAATGTATCTTAATAAGCTTACTTTCTGTTTTTACTGAATTATTACCATCCACAATTTGAATTTGTAGCTCACAGAGAGATAATCACACATCCAAGTGTTACAGGTGCCTGTTGGAAAGTGACACTGAATTTTAAAATGACATCTACAGCAGATTGCTCCATCTTGCTGAACAGTATACACAGAGTAAGTGTAGACTATTTACTGGGTACATTTGTACAATCTAATGCAGTTAAATTTTGGGGTTGGGGGTATTCAATATCAACAAAGTCACATGTGACTTGGGATGACAGGGCGTGGAGTATATAGGCCCATGTCATCATGAAAGACGTCCCTTCAGCATCTTCTTCTTCCAAGATTCTGAGTGACAGAAAACTCTAAAGAACCGTAGTTACATGCATAACTCTCCTTCTATTTCATTCTTCCTGATTACCAGAGGCAGTTATTAATACTGGATGATGATTACCGGCATAGTCACAAGGAAACACATCTTACCAGGAATGGCTTAAGGTTTCCTGAAAGACAGCTGTCGCTACCCTGTGGGGAGCAGCAACATTGACCCTGTAAAAATGGGCAAATGTGCATGGTGTGGCCCAAGTGGCTGCAACACAAATCTCACTTGGAGGCACCCCCAGTAGAGCTGCCCAGAAAGTGGAGATACTCCTGGTGGAGTAGCCTCTGACATTAAGAGGCATAGTATGTCTCCTCAATCACCTCAACATGTTAAAATGGGCTGGAGCCTCTTTGGCAAGAATGATGGGAGGCAGAGCTTTCAGCTATCAGGCTCCTCTACTGTGGAATCTTCTCCCAATTTCAGTCTGGGAGGCAGAACACCCTCTGTACTTTTAAGAGTAGACTTAAAACTTTCCTTTTTGACCAAGCTTATAGTTAGGTTTGGCTCAGGCTTAGTTATACTGCTATAGGCCTAGACTGCCAGGGGATTTTCCATGATGCAATGAGCTTCTTTCTCTCTCTCTCTCTCTTTCTCTCTCACTATGGATTCATATCCCATAAATACATGTTACTAACTTGATATCTTGATATATGTCTCCCTATCTCCTCTTCTATCACTTTCTGCGGGTATTTCTGCCTCCAAAGCTGTAGAGTCTAATCTTTGATGACAAGCCTCCTGCTGCTCCTACAACCCCACTCAACACCTGCTGTTTTATTTAGAAATTATTAGCACTGCTTCTTGTATTACTGCTATTGCATACTGTATTGTCATTTATACTATACTGTACATTTACATGGATCATTATCTGATGTATTCTACCTCACTGTCAGATGCCTGAGTCTGTTGCTCAGTTCTGCTCTTAAGATTTCTTGACTGTTGCTATGTTTGCTCATGTGAACTGCTTGAGATATTCTGTTGTGATTCCGCGCTGTGAAAGTAAAACTGAATTGAGTTAGCAAAGTGCACTCTGTGCCATCAGAGTTCCAATGCATACACACTCACTGATAAGGCATGAGCTCACTCGCACGTTCACTGACGCATTGCGAAGAATGCAACATTGCTGATACCATTTATCCATTTTTATCTTGTGCTTCCAGCACTAGAAGCAGATCCCATGAAGGAACCATCACAAACCTTTCAAGGTGGATACAGAGAGCTGCTTTTCCAGCAGTGACTGCAAAAAATACAGGTAGTGAGGCACTCTCAGGAACCTCATTGGTAGCTCCACATCATTCCAAAAAAAGCTTCCACCTGTTGGTATAAAGTGCCCTGGTGGAGGTTGCTCTCCGGCCATAATTGTTATGATGACTTCCTGGTCACATGCCCCTCAGAGGCCATACCCACAGCTGCAGGTGTTCCGGGCCAGATGTGGCCCCCCCAGCTGTGAGAGTAGGTCCTGCCTCCTGGGTAGACAACATGGGGCCCAGTCAAAAAGCCTGTGCAGTGGGTTGAGGACTCTGGGGCAATGCCCCTGGTCAGATATGCTCTGTCTCTCCATGGTGACAATGTGAGGAGGCATTGGCTAGACACTGATCCTCCTGAATCTGTGTGTCCTTCGATCTAAATGTTTAAATGGGGTCCAAATCTGGAAGAGCCTCAAGTGCAGGAGGCCTAGTGAGACAAATTTTGGTAAACTGTATAAAACTGATGTTTTTTTTTTATTGCAATGTTATTAAACATTGGTGTTGTTTTACATCTAGTAAATCATGTGAAAAGGTTGTAATTTGTATGCTATGATATGATAAATAATAAACACAGCAAAATATCTGTACTTTTACAAATTGGTGATCATTTTTTAAACTATGTTTAATTGTAAAATTGCATAATTTTACCATATTAAAATGTAGAGTGCAGTACAGTAGTCTTGGTAGAGTTGTATTGACATGTTGGGGGCAGCTACGGAACATACTTATTACTTTTCAGTGATGTGAATCAAAGTCCTATTGCAAACAGATTTTTATCTTGTGACCATCCACAATTATATTGTAGCATCTTTGAGAGAAGGTGGGCGGAACTTCCCAACATGCTTTGAGACAATGTGGTCATAGACATAATTTCAAGTTAAATTGTGTTTTAAATCACTGTAGCTGTTACCTGGTACATGTCAGTAGTCCTTTACAGTGTTCCCACTGTGTTTTTGGTAGTTTACAGTTACTGTTGTGGAGAATGCATATTTGGCACCACGGGTGAAGTTATGTGTGATATTTTTGTTTTTTAATGTTTTTCATTAAATGATAATACTTTCCTTATCAGAGGAGAGATCAAAATGTAAAATAACAGCTACATACTGTAATTGTAGTGCAAACAGTAACCATTGTTTTTCAGTTTATGAACGTCAGAGTATGTAGGTAGGTAGTAGCCTGTGATCCAACAGGCCTGTGACTATGTTCAAAGATTTAGTTACTGCCTCAGGTTTGTTGCAGAATACCAGGTCAATTGATGAAGAAGTCATTCTAATAGGTCCCTTTACTAGCTATATACAGCAGCAAACCCCACCTCTACTTTCAGGTCTATCGTTGTTGAGGGCATTATAGCCAGGAACATGTAAGGCCAAAGATGGGGATTTTTTATGGAGCCATAGGAAACCTAGGTTAGAATCTACAAGATGTCTGATTTGGCCACTTTTTGGAATAATACTACAAATAATATACTACACATATTCAGGGGTCCCCATTGCAGACCTTCTTCATCTTTTAGGTCTATTGGCAGTTTAAAGGTTACATTACAACCACCTACTGGACTGGAGTGGGGAGGAATCACTGTAAGGAGAAAAAAGAAAAATAGGAAACTAACTAATTCTCTCTGTTATTCCTGTTATTCATAAATAATTGGAAGATGGCATACTTCCTATGATGTATTTCCTAGCACATTCTCTGATATAATAATATATTCTCCCTCATTTGGTGCTGATATCAATTTCCTTCTTTCTTCATCATACCTGTGGCTGTCGATTAATACATGTTTAACAGTTTCTGGTTTGTTACAGTGTGATCCATAATCCAGTAGGGTGCATATCCTGTGGAGTGTCTGATTTAAATATGTGTGTCCTATTCCCAGACAGGTAAGAAAGTCACCTTGAAAATATCCAGATTATGGTAAGATAATGAAAATACACACACACACACAGACACACACACACACACACACCACACACACACACACACACACACACACACACACTATTTAACACAGTTGTTGCATGCAGTGAATTGCCTCTGAATGCTTGTGGTCTAACAAAGAGAAGAACACTTCACCTAAATACCTGTTGCCTTTAGAACTCCATAACATCACATACTGAAACCTGTTAGTAATGTCACTGCCATTTTCTAGTTGATGGTTTCATACAGCCACCATGAAGCAGATGATAAACAACATCATATGTGTCTTGTGATATATTCATTGCTCAATATCAACCTGTGTCCTAGCAACTTCATGTTTGACGCTGGGAGGTTCTAGCCTGTTATCACATGGCTGTTTCCAGGTCACTGCTAATCCTCTCCAATCTTCTTTTCTCCTCATTAGCCATCTTACCCGCTCCTTTCCCTGCTGCACCCACTATGAAGCCTGTCTATGACTAATTCTGAACAAGTCTAATTTTACATGCCATAGTTTGAACCTAAGTTTGGTACTGAAATTACTGCTCAATTCTAATCTGTAATTATGTGACATGACGGGCAAACAGGCATTTTGATTAACAGAGGAATTCTAAGATGAAGCTGAATGGAGAATAAAGAGAGGTAGCTTTAAGAAGAGCCAAGAATGGACTGTCTCAGCGAACAAGATCCTCTGTGTGCCTTAAGTTCTTGTCAGTATGGTTTGATCAATTCTGCAGCAACAGCTGGTTTGTATATGGAGGAGTCTGAGAGGATGAGATAAACTGGTAGAAGCCAAACATCACAAGATTCTACAGCAAAATATCGAGACAGAGATCAAGGAAAACGTCAAGATACCTAAGGTACATACACAGATTACACACTGTAGACCAAAGCCAAATGCTTTTAACCACTTCAACCACCATTCCCCTCTTCAAAAGCACTGTACTTGTTGTACAATAGTATTACAAATATTGTGCTACTACCTCACTGCAGCTATTTTCAGTAAGTAGAAAAATCAAATGGAAGAATTTGAGTGTGTTGTTCAGCTGATGTGTTAGGAAAGATTATTAAATGTTGTCTGTTAAATCTGTGGATTTGTGTCCACACAGATGGATTTGTAACAAGGATCACCGTTGGGTGAGTGGGGTTGAAGAAACAAAATAGAGAAAAAAAAACTGCAGGTTTATTTCTTGTTTTATTATACTTTACTGATGTACACACAATCAGAGCAGGAGTCATCTTTATTATGCCACTAAATGGAGTTCTCCTATAATTTGGTGTTATTCTTCCATAAGGCTGGCAGACTTGAATGCATCTATCTATCTATCTTATAAGCTATATCTGTATCCTTCTTTCTTTCTAAGCAAGGATAGTATTTTAAAATGCAATTTTAAATGTAATGTGGGGGCCCGCCTGTAGGTGGAGACTGAAGCCTGCTGGACCTTCAGATGGGAGGAGGCTCTTGGGCTTTGTTGTTATAGTAAAGGTTCAACTTCGGTCAGCATTTTTTCCTCACCGGCCCACGTTTCTTTTGTCCAGTTGTCCTCGGAATCAAAGACAGTGAGGTGGGAGGCTGCGGACCTTCTGCTCGAGCGGTAAAAGAAGAAGGAGAGAGGAGACGAGAGGACGCGGTGAGGGAAACCGTTTACACACATGTAGGACCACTTAAACCGTCTCACATTTTCTGCATCAGCTGGATCTTTTAGCAAAGATCAACAACACTTGTTGAAATTTGAAAAAAGGACGGGTCGTCGTAGTTTTACGGCGTCGTTGCACTAATAAGAAAATCCACTCCTTGTGAGTAGCAGCGTGAAGCACCAGTACAGAACATCAAACATCCCACTGTGTCGCTTTGTACAGTCAGTATAGCGGGGCTGCTTTCATAAAGGAAAGGAGTGTTTGTTGCAGGGTTCCAGATTGACGATGCAGCTGCACTTCGGCCACCACGTGTTTCATCAGCACGGACGTACTTTACAAATAACTGTTCCTTCCCTCTGTTCAGCAGCCGCAGGGTGTCAGCTGGTAACCTCACCTTAACAGATTTCTGCTGCTCAGTCTGCTTTGCACAAGAGCAACACACTGCCTCACAGGCAGTGGCCTGCTGGATAGTTTAATGTGCCTATGCTGGTGTGTACTATGCCTGCGGAACACAAGTGATAGTAAACCAGTAACAGCATTCCAGTAGTCAACAGTGGCATACCTACTGTTTAACCAGTTTTGAATTTTGCCCTCACTCAACCACAGTGGCACAGCATCTTGACAGTTTATATGAGGGCAGTTTTAACAACTAGAAATAGTGTGGCTTAAGTGTGTAGATCTACACCTAAAGACACCAACTTTCAGCCACCTATAACGCAGTCCTGAGATCCTTACCTAGGCGATTTAACCCCCATTCACACCTGGGCTCATGTCACTTTAACGACTCACATAATGACAGGGTGGATTGATGACTCCCAGAACTACCTCCAAGAGGTTAAATACTTGGGACTCTCCAACCAGTTTTCAGAAACAAGTAGCCTTTCAGATGAGAGGTGAAATGTCTTCAAGAAACTTAAAAGAAGTCCAGTTGCCTACCTAGACTGCCATGTCCTGGATGACTGAGAACCTACAGACATAGAAATAGTGTGACTTACTGCACTTATAGCTCTCTTTTTCAAACTACTGCATTTTGCTGGATACATGTTTCCATAGGGTTTTAGCCATTGACACTTTTGTCATAAGAAAGTGGACATGGTTTAATCTAAACTGGACTGGAATATCAATAGGTGTGGGCAGCCCTGGTATTCAGACCCTTGATTCAGTGCTTTGTTGAAGCCATTTTGGCAACAATTACAGTTGCAGTTTTTGTCTCATCAGACCAGAGAATCTTTTTCCTCATGCCCTCAGAGCTCTTTAATGACATCTAGCAAACTCCAAGTAGGCTGTCATATACCTTTTACCTTTATCTGAAGTGGTGTCTGTCTAGCCATGCTACCATAAAGACTTGGCTAATGGAGTACCGCTGAGTTGGTCATGCCTCTGGCAGGTTCTCTCATTTCTGCAGAGTACCTCTGTTGGAGTAATCATTGGCTCTTGGTCATCTTCCTGACCATAGCCCTTCTTTTTTCAGGCGACTCAGTTTGGCTTGATGGCCAATTTTAGGAAGAATTCTGGTGATTCCAGACTTCTTCCACTTCACAATTGATGAGGCCACCTTGCTCCTGGGAACATCCAAAGCTTTAGAATTAGTTTTACATCCTTACCCTGATCTATGCCTCACCACTATTTTAACATGGATGTCTACCGGGAGTTCCTTGAACTTAGTGACTTGGTCTTTCTCCTGACATGCAATGGGAATTGTAGAACCTTACATATGCCAATGTGTGCCTTCTCTAGCCTATGTCTGATCAATTCGGTTTGCCACAGGTGGACTCCAATCAATTTCTAGATGGATTTCAAGAATAATTAGAGCAAAGGTTTTGAATACTTATGGAAATGAGAGATTTCTGTCTTTGATTTTTACTGAATTTGCAAAAATGTCTAGAAACACATCTTCATTTTGTGATTATGGATATTAAGTGTCTCATTTCTGCCTGTTGCTGATTTGCAAGGACAGGCAAGGCCTACTTCAGCATGCTAAATGTCAGACAATCTGCACATAGGTGGCAGCAAAACATAAGTATCAAATGGATTACTAAACAAAACTTTTTATGTGAGTGATAATTTTAAACTAAAATATTAGAGTCATAAGTGTTATTTATGTAAATACTTTAAAAAGTATCTGAAGGGGACCTTGAAGTAATACCCTGAAATGAAGACTTGTTACTCAGATAATAACCTGTCTGTTACAAACTGTGTCTGGCTCAGATCCAATGATGGTCTCCTGTACAAACCAGATTATGTGGCTTCAGCTGCAATCTTCACCCCTCCTACCAAGTCCTTGATACTCTGGATGAACATCAGATCCAGTGCTCCACTTCTGACCTTGTAACTGAGGTCAGACTCCTTCATTCCTGCTGTAATGAAGAATCACAGCCTACTGTCCCTAACTTTGGCTGTGCTGGGTATTCTGTGCCCATGTTTGTCAAGACTGTCTCCCAGAGTCTCCTTCCCTATGGGTGAGTAAAAACTTTGAGGATCACTTGGTTTGTTTTCTTTTATCCTGTTAAAGATGATAAAGATAGCAGTTAAAGATGATAAGATGAGGACCACAAGCCTAGGGGTGGGTTCCGAGAGAAGGTTACATGATCTGGTTCCATGTTGATAAAATACCCTGATTTGTTAAGCTCCACAGCCAACTAACTGAGAGGGGTATCTCTGCAGACCTGCAACTGGGTGGGGCAGCTCCAAATGGGCAGGGCTTGAATTAACTAGGAGACAGAGAAATGACAGTGTCTGTGATAGTCAGTGTTACGAACTTAGAGATTTCCACACTAGCTTCTGTGACAAAAAGAGCAACTGATGACAAAATTAGCAACTCTCTTGGCTGACATTAAGAGAGTTAGTAATGTTTCTCAGTGACATGTGACTGTGGCCCGTTTTTAAAAAATCTGCGTATAATGTGTTTGAGAGCCACAGAATGTTCAGTTGACTGATACCTACTGAGCAGTCACTGACGTCCATTGTTTCTATGGGGAACTACTTCTCCTCTGTTTTTATTTGGGATGAAACAAAATTAAAGTTGTATTTCAATTGTTATTTTTTCTTAAAATTGAGTTTACTTGAGTGAGTCAGCACTACTTTTGGAACTAGTTGTGTAACTAATTACTTTTTCAAATTAAGTAATCCAGGTACTATTACTGAAATTTACTTTTGCAGACATGCAGCCATCTCCTGATTTTACAGTGTGAAAAATGAGTGAATCAATGAGTTAGTATTAGCCCACACATTGGCTGACAGTGTGGGCTAATGCTTTTCTCCTGGAAATATGGAAATCAACATGTGACTATAAAGCCAATCAAAAAAGACCCCAGTGCTAGCATGGCTCATAGACTCAGACACCAAAATAATAAAGCTAAGATGCCTTTATTGACATTGAAATTGACAGGGACAGTGCAAACAGACAGACAGACAATGCAGGGGAGAGAGGAGATGACATTCAGCAAAGGGCCTGGGCTGCTGTAAGGAGTCAGCTTTAATGATCCATGCTTAACCTGGTGAGCCACTGTGTGCCCCCAGGATTCAGACTTAATAAAATGTTATCAGACCCCATCTCTACATTAACCATTGTTTTGTACCTGGTATATGAACTTGCATATATTTTACCTTAACTACTTGTGTGACATAACTTGGGACGAGACATTCAGGGCTGTCTGACATTAATAACAAAATGAACATTGAAGGCTCTGTGCAGATTAGCAGAATATAACCTGCTTACATATGGATGGTTTTAATTGTCTGTGGTAACTGAATGAAAAACCTCCGTGTTAACTGCTGTGAAACAACAGGTAGTCCTGGGAGACATCTCACCCGCTTCACCAGCCATGATGTCAGCAACACCACCACACTGCTGCTAAGTGAGGGAGGAGACATGCTGTATGTAGGAGCCCGGGATGCCGTGTTAGCACTGGATGTTAGCCACAAGGATGCCATCATACTGAAGAACAAGGTGGGCAAGCGACCTCTGTGGACTGACCCATCACTGCCTACTGCAGCATTGATCTCTAGTACTGAAGTTACTAATCACACTTCCTGCATTTTAAATTTATGGAACGAAAAACTGGAAAACTGGTAAATGTCTGGGGGAAAATTTTGTTCTTATATGAAAATCTGAGGTTTGAACAGCAGGCTATTGTAATATCAACACTGATGTTGGAAGAACAGCTGCAAAGCAGAGGTAAATTCAGACAGCGAGTGATTGTAGCCATCCGTCAGCTTGAGTTTTCTGGAATTTGAATTTTGTGAAACAGAATGCAGCACCACACTGTTGGACCCTGGCTGCACAATACGCTGCTGCTGTCCTCCTACTACAATCTCATCTCACAGCTAAATGGAGTGGATGGTAGCTTAAAGTACAGAAGATGGTCAGCAATATGACATTCAATATGACAATTAAAATAGCCTGGCAGATTTTGCTAACTAGCATCATACCGCCATACCACTGAAATGACTTTATTGTTTCAGAACAAATAATCATGCTTTGCAGCTGATGCTGCTCCAACACTGTTTGTTGTGAGTGATCTGTTCTCAGACAGAGAAGACGTGTGTCATTCAGAGAACTCAGATATAGTCACATCAGACCCTGTAGCATAGCGGACAGTAGTTGACTGCCAGTTTAAGAATAAAGTCCAAATGTCAGTGGACTGAAAGCAGTTAATCTGTCATTTGAGTTGAGGAAATTGCAGTTAAAGTGTAAGTTAATGAGACAGCTGAGAACATGTATTCTAAAGACGATTTTTTTTGGCATTTAGTCTTTAGTGGAGATGGATAGAAAACATGAGGAGAGAGAGGGGTATGGCATGGAGCAAGATCTGAGTTAGATGAGAAGATGGATATCGGACAGCTTCACCTCTGTTCATCAGGAGTTCACAATTCAAATCACAAATGATTTCCAGTTCAATAAATGACAAAGGCACAGTTTCTGGTTGTTACTCTATTGCACCATGTATCAGACAATCAGTCATATTTATAGTGCACTGAATTGTCATATGAGATATTTAAGTGGTCTTAATGAGATGTACTGTCAGTGTTTGACAGTGTGATGTTTCCAGCGACTGTAATGACTCTTCCAGTGAAATTATGTGAGTGATAATATGAACAGTGTAGCTCTGAGAAAACAGTGCAGCTGTGCACTGCTGCTGACATTTTCTCATACATAATAATGCAAAAATGGATACACTTGCTGATAAAACTGGCAGCCGCTTTATGCACGTCCCACCAGTGTAAAAACAAAAAGTTGTACATCTGAATGGATTTTGTTCCCCACCACTACACAGGAACCCTAGTTTTGTAATGGACAATGTAAATGTGATGTGTGTGCTCTGAAGTTTTCATCTTTCACCTGCAACTTGTACTTAAATGGATGTAAATCTGAGCTGCTCTGATGAACAAGACTCTCTTCTCTTCTTTCAGCTGGACTGGAGCCCTTCAGACAAAGACCTTGAACAATGTTCCATGAAAGGCAAGAAAATGGCAAGTAGCTCATTGCTGCAGATGTACAGCTACTGTAAACTGACAGAGTTCAAAATATTTCCTCTTGACATACAGCTACCATTTATATTTCCTTTGATGAGCATAAGAAACACTGTTACTGAAAGTGTTAGTCCAAAACATAATGAGAAAAGAGTTGGAGCAGAGTGTCTCCTAATCTTTGATTTGATGTGAATTCTTAGTGGGTGAAGCATACTATGATGAAGTACCTGTCTGTCTTCTGGAAATATTAGGACTGAATCTGCTTTAGTCATATGCTGTTGCTGTTCTTTTTACTGTCGGTGAAACATCTAACTCAATGTCATTTGTGTGGTTGTTATAGGCTGACTGCCCAAATTTCATTCGTGTACTGCAGTTCTTGAACACCTCTCATATCTATGCCTGTGGAACATTTGCCTTTAGTCCACGCTGTACCTATGTTGTAAGTTGTTGCACAAACATTTGACCCTATTGGTTTGTTTAACACTGGGGCAATATGTTATTGCTCACCGTTGATGGATTTTAATAAATTATACTGAAAATGAGTGTAACTTGCATTTGGTGTGATTTGATTTGCTTTTTCCATTCATTTTTATTCAGCTTGATATCAGCTTGACTTTTTCCTCTTTTCTATCCAGAACTCAGAGATGTTAACAATGAGTATCAAGTCTGATGAAGGCAGAGGTCGCTGCCCCTATGACCCCTACCAGCGCAACACTGCTGTCATCGTAGGTAAGGCAACTATGCCACAGCTGCTGGAATGATATGTAAGCTGAAGCCAGTTTAAAGAAACTGATATGCACTGTCCGCTGTGAGTACTTTATAGATAGGTGTGTGCCTTTCAAAATCATGTCCCATCAGCTGAATTTACTACAGGTGGGCTCCAATCAAAGTGTAGAAAAAACTAAAAGATGATTCATAGAAATGGGAGGAACCTGAGCTAAATTTCAAGTGTCCTAGCAACAGGTGTGGCTACTTATGTCAATGTGATGTGAAGTTTTTCCTTATGAGGGAAAAAGATTTTTCTTTTTCTTTTCACATAAGTTGTAAAAAGTGAAGGGGTCTGAATACTTTGAGTGTATTGTGATATAACCAGTCTTAACCAACTATTTTCAGTTTTGCAGATAGATTTAAATCTTTGGAGATTATTCCTGACTATCAGCCTTTTCAGTGATGGTCAGACTGGGCCCTGTCATGGACTATCTGCTTGTTTGAGAATGCAGCACCTGTAATATTGTATGTTTTCATGCAGGAAACCACCTACTGTGTGTGTTCTTATTTCTTACAGATGGAGAGCTTTATACTGGGACAGTGGCAGACTACAGGGGGAACCGGCCGGTTATCTCCCGGCACCTCAGTGAAGGCAGGCGTGTTGACCTGAAGCTGGATGACACATTAGGATGGCTGGAGGGTAAGTGTGTTGATGACACAAGATGACACTGCTCATCAAAACCATGTTCTTGACTGGTGCTAGCATATTAGGGATATGAAGTGCAAACTCAAATGCTTTCTTTAAATCTAGTGATAGACTTTTGTTGTTAATATATGCGTATGCCTGTGTGGGCCATAGTTAGAGAGACAAGAATAAACCACATGCCCCTCTGCCCAGTTGGTCAAGTCAACACCCCAATACTTGTCAGTCGTGTCGATGGTCCCTCTGAGCTAACAATGAGCTAACTGACATCCCTAAAATTTACAGCAGCTGGTTTAGTAATGAAGACAATAGCAACCATGATTTCAAAGTAGTTAAATTTCCTGTCATACTATCATATTTAACTGAGCTCAGAAACTGTATGACATACTCACAGTAAATGGAGTCCATTCCCCATTTACTGTGGGTGTTATGGCAACTTTGAAATGTTCCTGACGTTATTGGAAAGACTGCTTCACACAAACAGGAGGGTTTATGTACGGGTTCAAAAGGTCACAGATGCCAACATGGTGATAAGCTATGGTGTATCTTTTTGTTTTAATGTCAAATAGCTTTAATGATTACATATTTTCACAAACTTCATCCGTTTGCTTTAGATCCAACCTTTATCAGCTCCAGTTTCATTCCTGATGAGGAGAAAATCTACTTTTTCTTCAGTGAAGTGGGCAGAGAGTATGACTTCATCGACAAATTTATTGTCTCTCGTGTTTCTCAGATCTGTACGGTAAGGATAAAACAGTGGGCCTCATGCAACAACCATAGGAGCAGATTTGTTCTTAAGTGGCACATAAACATTTAAGGAGAATTTTTCATTCACCAGTTTTCTCATATTTACAGATAGTCTGCCTTTGTTCACAGGGATATGAGGAGCAATGTAAACCAAAATACATACTGGACCTCTCGCATACATCTAGCTTTTTATTCTTGCATGCATTCATTCTGTTCTCATGCACATATATTTTAATTCTCATAGTAATTTATTACAATCAGGCATTTTACTGTCATATAAATGCATTTGATATATACATTAAATGTTCTAAAAATATACATTGAGTTTCCATTTTACCTGGTACACCTTTGAAGGCTAATGCAATCCATCACAACTATGATAGAGCTGTTAATTTAATTCTGTTTTAGCGTTGAGGTCATAGTGGTGGTGCACTGCACTTGCATTAGTGTCTCTGACCACCTCTTGTACCTAAATGGAAAGCACAAAAAATTGAAACACCTCAACATAATATAAAATTTTGATCGTATTCAGACCCCTTCACTCTCTGGACACTTCATTGTCTTGTAGATTTAACTGTAAATTTTTGGCCGTCAATCTACACTCAGTAATCCATAATGACAATTTTTCAAAATTTATTAAAAATCTGAAATCTCTCATTTACAAAAGTATTCAGACCTATAACTCAGTACTTTGTAGAAGCCCCCTTGGCAGCAGGTAGATCTTGGAGTCTTGGGTAAGTGTCTACAAGCTGTGCACACAGTTTAGAGGGTTTGATGAATCAGGTTTGGGACAACTGTACGAACAAACCTCACAACCTCTCAAACACATTTTGGGCAAGAATCCAAAAATGTTTTTACATGAGGCCCAGTAAATTTTACATACAGCTGATGTTCATTGCTGTCCAGAGGATTGGCTATCTTTAGGCAAACTGTGTGCAGTGTTTCTTTCATGGTGTCTCAGTGTTTGTAGTGTTCCATAACTAGTGATAGGCCAATATGGTTTTTTCAGGGCTGATACCAATATCAATTATTAGTAGTCAAGGAGGCCAATAACCGATATTTGGAGCCGATATTCATTTGCAGTAAAAGTGAAAATATTGGCGTCAAAATTTTGAATAATACAAACTCCAACACTTAACTTTGTTTAAATGCCTTTAAGCATATGTTTTTTAAGCAGCTTTTCAAATTTGCAACATGTTAAAGTTTTTTTTTAATCTTAGACAATAGCCATCTTTGTTTTAAAATTTAAAAAAAAAAAAAATTTAATTTAAAAAACATAAAGTACAGGGAGCTCTCAGGCTCAGCAGCATGTCTTATAAAGTTAAATGAAAACTTAAACAAATAAATAGCTCCCTAAAGTTTTCTACAGTAAATAAAGTTTTCCAAAATTTCAATATAACTGAAATGTTATTTTATCTTTCACTTATCTTTGTTTTAAGTTCAAACAAAAATAAAAAGTGCAGGGAGTTCCCAGGGTCAGCAGGATCTCTTATAAAGTTAACTGAAATTTTAAATAAATATATAAATAGCTTCCTGAAGTTTTATAAAGTAAATAAAACAAAGTTAAATAAAATTTGCACAGAAATGTGAGTCTCAAATCAATTAGTAGTCCCTGATTGAGCAGCACCAGATTGTGGTGCAAAAAGCAGAGTTGTTCAGTGTGTGTGAGCACTGTGCATGCACAGCTTTCACTGCCGATTGGCTGTTGCCATGGCTGTGTGTAACCAGTCAGATGGTGCTGTGGGCGGGACAATGCTGGAGACAGAGTAGTGACTGCAGACAGAGAGGTGAGGCTGCATCAGAGGCAAAATAACCCAGGTTTAAATTGATCTCTTGTTGGCCGTTGGATTTAAAAAACGGCCGATGCCGATAATCGGCCTATCCCTGTCCATAACCTTAAACGTACCAAATCCTAAGTGATTCTGCACCAAAAATTTCTTGAATGACTGAAACACAACCTACTGTGTGGTCTCCTTAATAGTCAATCTAACTTTGTTACAGAGAAAGCGGCCATGGGTATTTTAAATTATTTACATTAGTATCAAAATGTCCATGGAAAAATCTTGAAACGCTCCTGTATTTCTGCATGCTACCAATGCTTTTTTGTTAGGAGTCAACCAGTAGAAAGTAAATACAAATGTGGAAGTCTGAGTGCATGGATTAATAGACTGTAAGGAGAAAAAAATTCAGAGGAATGCTCAGTAAAAGAACAAACATCTTCACTTGGCTAAGTTATGTCACCAGTAAATTGCAGTGATGCATTGTGCTTGACAACTTGTTCTCCTCTTGTGTGTCAGAGTGATGTTGGGGGTCAGCGGACCCTGCAGCGACGCTGGACCACATTTGCCAAAGCTCAACTGTTGTGCCAGGCTGACAATGAGCTACCCTACAATGTGATCCAGGACGTAGACACCCTCCCACCAGCAGAGGGAGCTCCTGCAGATGACACTCTGTTTTATGGCATTTTCACCTCACAGTGGTTAGTAAGCTTATGGGCCATGACATGATCCATACAGTACCTACTTTATGTTCCCTGAATATACAGTGATGTGTTTTCTCACTGCATCAGAGTCAGTTCTAAGGTGCTTTAAGCTTGTGTTTCAGCCAGAATCACACTTCACTTGTGACTTATGGCTGTCCTCACCATACTCAGAACTGCCTAAAGCTATGGTTCTCCAAAGTGGGTGATGTAACACCCTGAGGACCTTTTGAGGACAGTTCAAGGTATTCATTTTTAATAATGTTTCAACACAAAAAAATGAGGCAACATTTACATTGACTGAATTTTGATAATACATTTTTAAACATATCAAAAAGGAAGAATAAATGTATCACAGTGGAATAGATGGTACATGAGCAGCAGGAAGCTGCAGCACTGTATCTTCATACTTCTCTGACCCTTAAGCTGTCATTCTTATTTATTATATATAAATTGTTGTGTGCTGAAGCATTGTATAGATTTTATATGTGACTCTCTTACATGGTGTAATGTTTGTTTTTCATTAACCAGGTCTGTCAACTCTGGACGGTCAGCAGTGTGTTCATTCAGCCTTAACGACATCAAATCAGTTTTCTCTGGTAACTATAAGGTTCTGAACAGGGACACGTTACAGTGGAGCACACGGGTTCAAGAGAAGGTTGCAAATCCAGGAGAGGTAAATGGTCACTCCTAATTGATGTGGAAATGTAAACTATGACGATAAGATCCAAGCTTTGTTGAAATTGAGTCATTTAATGAAAGTGGTTTCACTTACTTTAACATGTACAATAGGTATTATTTTAATGCAGTGAAACCTGCCTGTTTGTGTGGCAGTGCGGCTTGCATAATGCATCAGACAACGCCCTGCGCTTTGTCAAAGAAAACTTCCTGGCAGATGACAGTGTGCGGCCCATTGGAAGAAGTCTGACCATGGTGTCTGTTGAGCACAACTACAGCCATCTAGCTGTCCAGAGAGTCTCAGCTGCCAACAACAGAGACTACACTGTCCTCTTTCTGCTTACAGGTAGGCCCTGTGGGAGGCAGACCACTATGACACAGTATGTCTTACTTTTAAGCATTTATGGATTATATATATGCATACAGAAAGAGCGAATGAATATATACCTTTATTATATATGGTCATCAGTCCCAAGATGTCTTAACACAAAATCCCATGATGTGCATCTTACAGCTTCATCATTGATATCCAGGTCTTTTATAATGTTTAAAAATAGGTGTGTTTCTCCTTTCTTGCAGAAATGCAGACTTTTCTCTTTGCCATGCATCTCTACCCCAGTCTTGCAAATTGTTGTGTAGTTGGTTTGTGTACAGTGCCAGCAAGTAGCTGTGCTGAATTTGTAATAAGGCCAAATTCTGAATATCCAAATGGAATATGCTGTTTACTTGCACTGTATCAAGTTCAGAATATTGCCATAATAGTGAAATATTAGTGTGCGATTAAATGTACTTTTTTTTTTTAATCGCACCCAATTACACCAGCCCATAATTTATTCATCGGTTTGTAGCCCAAATTACCATCTTTTGTGTGATGTTCCTGTCAACTATGTGTGTGTTGTACAGTACTAAGTCTGTCCACTGTATTAACATCAACTGTGTCCGTTTTAGAGTCTGGTTACCTTCACAAAGCAGTACTGCTTCAGAGTGGTACCCATATCATTGAAGAGGTCCAGGTTTTTGAACAGCCTCAGCCTATCAAGAGCCTGAGGCTCTCCATACCCAAGGTAAACACTGAGACAGACATTTGGGCTATGATTTAGCTCTAAGATTCAGACTAGATGGTCTTGCTATAGTGACAAGTCTTCTCACCATCACACCAGACTGTATCCATTTTAGTAGATATGTAGTAGTTAGTAGTATGATACTTGGGTGAAGTAAATCTGAAGGGAAATCTGGATGTAAACATTTTGCCTTGTTATGCACAGTACCCCTGAATAGACGTGCAGTGGTGCCACCATGTGGCCATTTATGAATGGCACATCAAGTTGATCATCCTTTCCTGTAATTGATTGCTCTGTTCTTGTAAGCCTGGTCCATTTTACATGATCCTCCATGACTTTAGATTAGATGTAGCTTAATTGTTATTGAACAAGTACAAGTAGTTGGCATCTAACTAAGAAGTTTTGTTTGACATAAGGTGTGTGTGTTAATGTATGGAATATATAAATATTGTACAAAACAGTATGTATTTAAATTTACATAATTCATTGTCTCTGTGTTATATATAGTTTCATCTGGAGGTTTAAAGGTTTAAGTTAACTCATTCTGTAACCTCTGTGTGTTCTGTGAAGTTTATATGATTTTTCAGTTTTTGATGACTTAACCCTTGCGTTGTCCTCTGGGTGGCCGACAATGTGCCTTTTTGTGTGTGTGTGTGTGTGTGTGTGTGTGTGTGCGCACGCGCGCATGCGTGTGGTAGGATTTGAAAAAAGTATACGGAATACGAAGGGCAATACAAAGGGTAATGGGAGGGTTAAACCTTTTTCTGTTTTTGTTTTTAACCTTGGGCAGTTTACCACTGTACCACTGTATCATTTAAGGTTGTTATTCACTGATAAAACTCAATCATCTCAAGTAAATCC
Organism: Lates calcarifer; assembly: GCF_001640805.2. Taxonomy (NCBI): domain Eukaryota; kingdom Metazoa; phylum Chordata; class Actinopteri; family Centropomidae; genus Lates; species Lates calcarifer. The sequence continues at coordinate 301,493 of NC_066835.1, forward strand.
CTACAGTGATCTGTTATTTGATACCAAATCATTAGTTAAAGTTCTTTGATTTCGTTCTGTACCTGCAGGGTATGATATATGTTGGCACATCAGAGGGTGTGGTGAGGGTTCCAGCAGCAAACTGTTCTTTTTACTGGACCTGTGCTCAATGTGTTCTGGCCCGAGACCCCTTCTGTGGTTGGGACCCTGCCAACAGGGCCTGTGTCAAGGCCTCTAACACTCAGACCAGTCTGTGAGTACAAGATTTTGCCAATTTTATGTTGAAAATGTTGCATATTTAGTTGAGCAGTCCTTTGAGTAACAACATTATAGATATCATTTCCATTATAGAATGGATAGCAATAGCCTATTGAAATGTGTTTATCACTTGTGCTACAACTGTTTGGCAAAGCTAAAACAGGTTTAGGTGCAATTGAAAGGTCCCATGATACAATGAAATCTATGAATGTTTATGAAACTGCAGAATGACATACTTGGGAGATCAGGTGGCCTGTACTCCTTAGAATAGCTTGAGTCTGAGCTGGTGTTGACTTTTCTCACTTTGTCTACCTAAACACAGCTCAGGTGGTTTTTGGGTATGTGTTGGTGGTTGTGGTCTGAAGTGTGTCAGATGACTTTAATTCAGGTACAGGCTATTTTATTCAGCCCTCCAGTACTTAAAGCTTCAAACTTTAGTTCACCATTTGCTCTTACTCTTGTGAACAATGCGGTAGCCAGTGCCCTATCCAGGGGCTGAGAAAATTCCAGGTTCAAGTCGAGGTAGATGAGATCATGGTAAAAGAAATCCAAAAACCCTAAATGGAAAGATTTCCTTGTGAAATTTTTCTTGCATTCAAGAGAGTATTGCTTATTTTAGATGTATGTTTCTATTAAAAAAACAGACATAACTGGATAGACTCATCAATATTTCTAAAGTTTTCCTTATTTTGTTTGTGATGGGGCCCAGTCCTCATTCTGTTCAGAAATGCGTTCCAAAGTTTATCTGAAGTCAGTATAAAGCTTCAACAGTTTACTGTCCAAATTCAGTTCACTGAATTAATGAAATCAAGTGGGTATTATCCAAAGTTTCCTGCACTGCAGGAATAAAAACAATTAATATACATTTGGAACATATTTTTACACAAAACAAGGACTGTGGATTTTGTGCCTCTTATGTTGGAGGTGCATGAGGACCTCTTAATGTCTAGTATGAACAGGAGGAGTAATTTCAGCAAGCTCTCTTTCAGTATACACTGTTGTTTTAAAACTGATTTGAGAAATTGTGAACCTATCCTTTCAGTATTTTTGGTTTAGTTTTTGTCTGCGTGTAAATGAACTGGAACCAACACTGAACTCAGTACACAATTGGTGACATAACAGAGGACTGGTTGGCCAACCTACTGACCATGGTAAAGAGAAAGAAACAATAGTGCCTGTAAACTATAAAAAGGAAATGAAAGTGCTTTGTCACTCATCATTCAAGGTGAAGAATCTGTGAAAATTGTAGCAGCCTTCTCTGTTGACTGTGCGTTTCACTCCTCAGAGGCCAGGACATAGACAAAGGCAATGTTGAAGAAGCATGCAACCATGTTACATTAACACACAGAGCCAGATTTGGTCCAAACAAACTGCCTACAGGTAAGTTTTACTTGCCTCAACTACTTTGCTTTGCATTATTCCATTTAACACTGACATTTACATTAATGCTAGAAATGTTCCTCATAGTTAAATTATCTTCCAATATGACACTAAGGCTCATGATATACTTGTTTTTAGAATTACAATGGCTTGCCTCCTAACTGTGTATCTGTACATTTGTATTGCATTACAGTAATATAAATGTACAGATAATTTGAATATGGATCCATTAAAATGTTATGAGCAATGTTCCCCCTAATTTTTCATTTGTCATGTGTGTAATTTTATGCGCTACATAGTTTTGCTGTGCGTGGAGAAAGCGGGAGCAGTGCGCAATTGCGCAGGCGCGCAGCTTAGAGGGAACATTGGTTATGAGATAAGAATTATGACTAAGATGTGTGCTGCAGTGTAAAATCGAGCATGTCAGTGGACAAACTATGTAATGCTGTTGTAAGAAACATGGATAAATAATACTGTGCACATGTTTCAGCTATGTGCACTAAAGACGTAGCTGAATTGGCACATCAAAGACAATAGTCTTAATTATGCAGTTTGAAGACATCATGGAGCATTTCATAGACTGAAACTGTAATTTCAGTATTGTTCCTGATAACGCTGAGCATGCACATTTCCCATTGACATTAACCCCATCTACCTGCACCTAATTTACGTAACCAGTTTACACCTTAACTTATCTGACAAAGCAGGACTTGGGGTTCCCAGGAGCAGGGCTGAGAATCACTGCATTACAACACATGCTCTGCTACAGTTTTGAACACCCTTCTCCACCATCACATTAGATGTACTTCCCCTGTGTGCTTTAATGGGTTTTTAACCACAGCCTGGTCAAAGGCAAATGGTGTATGCTTTTATTATATGACCTGAAAATTTGCTTAGCACATTTACCCCTGTAGAGTAGGCATACTTTGTATCTATGAGTAGTCTGTAATGAGGAAAATTAGTTTACATGCAGCCTTAAACAGTGTGCTGTAGACATGCTCAAGTTTAGATTTCTGCTGACAGTTTTCATGATGTCTGATGACACTGTGTAGAGGGGAATGGTGGGTTTTGGTGAATTGTAATCTGTATGTCAGCCTCATGTTCTACAGGTGAGCTGGTGTCAGTGTCTCTGAACGAAGTGGTGCGGCTGCAGTGTCCTGCAGCATCGCAACTGTCTCAGCAGCTATGGGAGCGTCCCAACAGTCGGCTGTCCTCCGACCTATACCTGCAGCTGCAGGATGGGAGTCTAAGCTTTGTGGCCACCCCTGCCACACTGGGCCACTACATTTGCCTGTCCACTGAGAATGGCTACCAACAGACTATGGCCATCTATCATGTCAAACAGAAAACCAGCCCCATGGCTCAAACTCCAACCAGCCACACTTGGCCTCAAACATACCCTATACCCACCACACAGGCTGTGGCCAGGCCTAAACCTGGACTACATACCTCTGTGGGGACTTGGCCTGAGAGACAAGAAACAAGACAAGCAGAGACTTTGCCAACACTGTCCAGCAGAGACACACAGGTCATCACCAGACAGCTGGGCAGGAACTTGACAATGCGACAGAAAGAGGCAGAGTTTCAGGACAAGGAGCTGCTGCAATTGGCTCGAGGCCCCTGCTATTTAAAGGAGCTGGTGGCTGTGTCAGTTCTGCTGGTTCTCTGCCTCAGTTTGTTAATCACCATGCTTTTGTATGTCATAAGACAGCGCTGCCACAGCCGAACAGCCCCGCAAGCAGGAACTCCAACCAGAAACTCTGATAGAAGGACCCCTGTGGAGCAGGAGGCCCTCAGGGGAAACCAATTTCTGAGTAAACAGAATGGACAAACCCCGCATAGCGGACAGGTCAGTGGCTTAAGTTGTAATGGGGCACTCACAGGCTCTAATGGACACTTGCCCAACACACCCATCTGAATAGTCCCAGACATCAAAACTGTCACAGATAAGACCGGAGGTAGGTGGGGGCCTCCCAGGTACCAGAATCATCATGGTGATGACTATCAGTCAGCCCAGTGAGAGGTCCTGACTGGTAAAATGTGAATGAGAGATAATCTTTCTGTGGTACTTAAATGCAGGTACATACTTCTTTGTTGTTGCTAGAGGCCGTAACACATAGGCTGCAATGTTCTGGATGTTTCACTTACTAGAAGGTACAAGCTGATCCAGTACAGCTGGTTCTTTGAATATTTTTGTAGAATAGTCAGCATTTGGTGCAAAGTTAATGACTGCCCATTTATGCATCTCTTTTAATGGAATGACTTTTTAAAAGGGCATCCAAATCACACATGAATGGAACTGTTAATTTAAAAAAATTCACTAAGAGTCTAGGCTCATGCAGACATTTTACTCACAGGCAGAAGGGACATGGCTGTTTGTGAAGTAAGTTAATATCCTTTAATTTTACATTTGCCTTATTAGACGTCTCCTCATTTATCGGGTGACCCAGGTATTGATCTGGTCCACCATCAGCCTAAAGGAAACATGAGCAATAGTACAACAGTCCATTCTTCATTGGATCAACACACCCCTTTATTAGAAGTTGTTTAGTGACTGGATGCTACAGGTGATTGGACTTCAACTCAGGTGTAATATCCCCACCAAGATTGTACTTCTGTTCATTTAGTCAGAATGATTGGATCTGTGGTAATTAGAGCCCTGATTAATAAAGGAAGCATAAAATAAGGTACTCTATTAATCAGAGAGAAGAGGCTGTTGTCTTTCACCAGTAAAAACAGTTTAATCAAATATTGGATTCTCTGAGCCTTAACATCCCTGTGTGGCAGAGAGAAAGTATATTTTTCACACCGATCAGCCACAACATTAAAACCACTTGCATAATATTGTGTACCCTCCCCCTGTGTTGCTAAAACAGCTCTGACCTGTCAAGGTATGGACACGGGACCTCTGAGGGTGTCCTGTGATGTTGGGCCCTGGGATATTTTCAGCGGATCCTTTTTGTCCTGTGGGTTGCAGGGTGGGGCCTCCAACATCTGGTTTGTTCTGGTGCATCCCATAGGTGGATGGTAAATGGACTTGTACTTATATAGCGCTTTTCTAGTCGTATCGACCACTCACATTCACCCATTCATATACACATTCATACAGTGCTTACACTATGCCAAAGCGCTCTAGCACATCCACATTCACACACCGATGTTACAAACATCGGGGGCAACGTGGTTCAGTATCTTGCCCAAGGATACTTTGGCACAGACTAGAAGAGCCGGGGATCAAACTGCTGACCTTCCGATTAGTGGGCGATCCACTCTACCTCCTGAGCCACAGCAGCCTCATGTTCAATCAGATTTGGATCTGGGGGATTTGGAGCCCAGGTCAACACCTTGGGCTCTTTGTTGTGTTCCCTGAGCCATTTCTGAGCAGTTTTTGTGGTGTGGTTGGAGCACTGTCCTGCTGGGTAAGGCCCCTGCCATTGGGGAGTGCATTTGGCATGGGGGGTGTGCTTGGTCTACAACAATGTTAAATTGGGCATTGGGCATGTATCAAAGTAACATCCAGATGAATATCAGGCCCCAAGGTTTCCCAGCAGAACTTTGTATTGTAAAGAGATGATCAATGTTATTCACTTCACATGTCAGTGGTTTTAATGTTGTGGCTGATCAGTGTATAATGAAGTATAATGAATTAACAAACAAAATAATGAAGAAATAAAGCATTGCTGGTTTTGTGCTTTCATTGTTTGAGCCGTAACTTTCTAAACTGTGGTCTGTATCTGTACACAATATAAATTAAAATACAGGTTTTTAATGAATGTGCAGCTGCTTGTCTGTTTCTTTAAGGGGATACATGCAGAGACATTTCACATTTACTTTAGTCATGTTGGAGAACATCACTCTAACGTGACAAAGTTTCTGGCAGCAGTAACTGTGCCCTTATTAGTATTTGGACAGTACATCATGTCTGTGTTCAAAGGAAAGTATGGCCTATTTCTCTGAAAACATCTTTCCTTGATTCCTCTCATTCATTCAGTACTTCTTTTCTATCATCTTAGGCTCACTGACAACACAATGTGTTTTGGCTACTCTATTTTTAAATTACATCGTTATGTCCATTGGGGTGCATGGTCATCATCATGCTGCTCACTCAGGCAACCAGTATCAGTATCATTTTTGATGTTATGAAATCTAGAATGTATAAAATTCATTTGTCATATCAACAAATGCATTATATTCTTGGGCAAATTAAACAGTACCTTAATGCAGTGGCAGAGGTGTTTGTCTCAATCTTTCACTCAAGCCTTTTACATTTCAGAGATGTTATGCTAAAAATAACTACTACTTATGTTTAATTTTCTTGAGCTCTTGTCATGTTAGGGACAGAAAACAGTAACTGGTGAGGTGTTTCATAAAGGACAGGTCTTACTGTTCTGTGTGCTGCTGTATACTAAGAAATAGCTTGGATACCTCTCAGCTCTGAATCCATATGGCCCTGTTGGGGGTGTCACATGGTGTTTCTTGTTTTTAAAAATCACAGCTGCAGCTCATAAAGAAAACCTTGAAAAAAAAAAAAAAAGAAAAACCTTGTTGCTGCCCCACGTGTACAAGATGCTTAAAGTAACAGTCACAAAGAGACAGTCCAACAAACCAGCAGGCATCTGCTGTGAATGGAAAGGGGAAAACAAACATTTTGTGATCTGTACAACATACTGGATGTTGAGAGTTTTGTAGATGGATACTGGTTGAAGTAATGTAACCCTGAACACAAAGCTTTATGACATATTACAGACCCCTGCTCCTGTTTTAATGCAGGATGTATGAGCCATGAGGCCATAGTACATGTTTCGCTTCCCTGTAGTCTTTTAAAATGTATTAATCTTACATGAATCTATTTGTGTAACTGTGTACGCAACACATTTCTCTCATTGTAGTAGTATGTTTGTTCATTGTGAATGAACAACAGAAAATGATGAATGTTGCACGTTTTCCATTTATGGGGGAGAGACTGTGATGACCTCTGCACACGGTGACCTCACACCCATACTCACAGTCAGTACTGAAATCAGTCTTCCAAAAACTGAGAGTGTTGGGCTTATCTTTCAATATGCAACAATTTAGTTCCGATTAATGGCCCATCCAGCTGCTCTACTTTGTAATTCTTACTACCACCACATGTTTACTGAGGTGCAGGGAAAGATCTTTGGGACTAATAGCTCTAATATTTCAGTTATCAGTTTTAATTTTGTGGCTGATCAGTGTAGCTCCCAGGTGTATAATCATTTGTCATATATCAGTCCTTCGACTTCTTACCCTGGGGAAGGACAATGTCCATGTAAAGGTTTATATGTCACCCAGTCAGAACTATCCCCTCAGAGAGAAATGAATGCAGCACCATAGATGCATTTCCTAGCTTGACAACATGACACAGCTGTCACAAAAAGACCAATACCTGCACTTCATATTTCTTACACTGTACGTCCATCAAATCCAAATGAGGCAAGTCACTATGGTTTGCTGAGACAAACAAGTTTTACATGACCTCAATAATGGGCTTTAAATGAATTGCAAATGTAGCTTTTTTTTTCAAAGCATATACCCAGTGTTCAATACCTTCACAATACAAAAAATATTGCACAGTACTTCAAGTCTCAGTGTTTTTTCTTGTAGTACTATGAATCATGAACTTACTGGACTCCATACAACTGTTAGACTGCTACAGGAGGCAGAGTTGACCATCCTGTGGCTGCAAACACTGTGATAGCCAGAGAAAAGTTGCTTGTCTCTTGGCACCACCTTGTGGACAAATTCTATGTCATATCAAATCTTAAACTTCATTTCAGTTCAGTGAGGTCATAGTTTGGGTTAGGGTTAGGTACAACTCTTAGATCCTGCCACAGGATCTGCACAGCAACCTCAGTTCTCTTGTTAACATAAGGTAGCTCTCCACACCTAGCTATAGCAACATTGTCATTCATGTCGGCACCAATAACATTAGAATGAAGCAGTCTAAGGTCACCAAAGCTAGTTTAGCTAGGACATTTGAGTTTGCTAGTTGTCTCTGGTCCTTTACCCATGCGGGGTAATGATGAGGTGTACAGTAGATTAACGTCTCTGAACCGCTGGCTGGCTCATCACTGTAGTGAGCAGGGATATAGTTTTGTGGATAACTGGCCTTCTTTCTGGGGCCGTCCTGACCTGCTGAAGGCAGATGGCCTGCATCCTACTGGAGCAGGCACTGCTATTTTATCTAGGAATATAGACAGGTGTTTACGTCAGGTTTGACAGTAGGGCCCTAGTGATTGGCAGGTCGCAGGTGATTAGAGAACCTGCTAGGTCTTTAGGTGGTGCAGTCTTGGAGTCCACTAGCTTAGATGATGAATCTAACCAGGAAAATTTGCAGACTTTAGATGCTCAGACTGATAGCCTGATCTACTGCATTGAGACTGTCTCCATTCCCCGCCGTACTATTCACAAGCTTCCTAAGTTTCTAAACCACCATGTACAAATCACCACTCCTGCCACTGGTGACAGTGCTAAGTCCTATAAAGTACTGAATAAAAGGCCACTAAAATTTCCTAACAGAAACACTAGATGTCTCATTCCTATTAATACTTCATCTATAGGTACCTTGCCACACCAGGCTGCTACCAGCAGCGCCAGGCTCAATATGTTCCTCAAATTTGGCTTCATAAATATTAGATCACTTTCTATTAAGGCATTATTGATAAATGACTTGATTCTTGAACATAATCTGGATATGATTGGTCTATGTCTACTCCACCTGAGTATGTCAACGCACATGTTGCTCAGGCTACGAAAAAAGGTGGGGGTGTCGCCTTAATTTATAAGTCTTTCTTTGGTTTAACCTCAGCTCTTAATGTCACTTCTAACTCTTTTGAGGCAGTAGTATTGAAACCTTCCCAAGTAGCTCCAGATCCCCATGACCAGGGAAATAGATTGCAACCACTCCACCTTGTGGTACTTTACAGACCACCTGGCCCCTACTCACAGTTTCTAGATGAATTTGGAATTTTTTTTATCAGTGTCTTGTCACATATAGTGATGATATCCTAATTATGGGTGACTTTTACATTCACCTAAATAAGGCCTCTGATCCTTTAAATATAGCTTTTTTGGCACTTATTGATACTTTCAGGTTCACACAGTCTGTACATGAACCTACTCACTGTGGCGGTAACACTCTAGACCTGATTCTTTCCCGTGGGATAGAGGTGTCTAATCTGACTATCTCTCCTGTCACATCTGTTATCGCCGATCATTTTCTTATCAAATTTGATGCAACTTTAGCCTGTCCCCCTAAAATTGTTTCAGATGTATCTTCCACCAGACACATAGGTCCCACAACTTTAACTGTTCTTAGTGAGCAATTACCAGAGGTCCTGGCCCCTTTTACGGCAGCAATTGGTTCTGTTGATAACTGTACCAGGGATTTAAATACAACCTTGTCTAGTCTCCTTGATTCAGTTGCACCTCTCACCACTAAAGTTAGACAGTCAAAGAGGTCTATGCCCTGGTTCACAGATGACACATGTGCTCTGAAGCAGGCCTGCGGAAATTAGAGCGCAAATGGCGCAAATCCAAATCAGAAGCTCTGTATCTCCAGTGGCACCAGGGTGTTCTGGTATATAAGCGTGCACTGTCTACTGCCAGAGCAGCATATTTTTCAAATTTAATCAATAGCAATAAACATAATCCTAGATTTCTTTTTGACACTGTAGCTAAACTCACTGAAAAGCAGCAGGCTCCTAGCTGCTTGCCCTTTACTGCCTGTGAGTTTCAGAATTTTTTCTGCAGTAAAATTGATGAGATCAGATTAAAAATCAGTTCAATTTCTCCGGCATCTGCCGCAGAACCAGCTGTGCATCATGCTGAGTCTCAGAGAGTTTCTACTCTGATGAATTTTGACATTATATGTCTTGATTCATTATCTAAGATAGTACTAGCTTCTAAACCCACCACTTGCCTTCTTGACCCTTTACCAGGTAAACTTTCCAAAGATCTCTGGCCAGTCTTGGGCCCTGCAGTGCTGAATATTGTGAATCTATCATTGATGACTGGCACTGTTCCTTCTAGCTTCAAAACAGCTGTGGTTAAACCTTTATGTAAGAAACCACACCTTGATCCTGGGTCTTTAGGTAACTATTGACCTGTTTCAAATCTCCCATTCTTCTCTAAAATACTAGAAAAAGTGGTGTCTCAGCAGCTTTCAGCTCATTTAGCTGATAATAATCTATTTGAACCTTATCAGTCTGCCTTTAGGGCCTTTCACTCTACTGAAACAGCACTTGCTAAAGTAGTAAATGATCTGCTACTCTCTTTGGATTCAGGTTCCACCTCTCTGCTCCTCTTACTTGATCTTAGTGCAGCCTTTGATACTATAGACCACTGTATACTCATGGACTGACTCGAAAATAGATTTGGAATCTCTGGCCTGGTCCTTAGCTGGTTAAAATCTTACTTATCTGACAGAACTCAGTGTGTTTCTTGTAATAACACCATATCAGCCTTTTCTGATGTGAAATATGGGGTACCCCAGGGTTCTGTTCTTGGCCCCCTGCTTTTCTCTCTTTATATTTCTCCTCTTGGCCAAATTATTAGGAATCAGGGAATTAATTTTCACTGTTATGCTGATGATACCCAGCTGTATGTGCCTATAAAGGCTGACAATGCCTCTCAAATTAGGGAAATAGAGATCTGCTTGTCTTCTGTTAAAAGCTGGATGTCTCAAAACTTCTTGCTTCTTAATTCAGACAAAACAGAAATGCTGGTTATCGGCCCGGAGCGATATAGACACCAGTTCGATCAAGTAACTATATCCCTTGACAACTGTGTTATCTCTCAAAGTACAACAGCCATGTGGCGTCACATTTGACCCTGCTCTTTCCTTCGATCAGCACATTAAAGACATTACAAAGACTGCCTTTTTACACCTATGTAATATAGCTAGGATTCGGTCTTTTCTTTCCATGGCAGACACTGAAATTCTAGTCCATGCCTTTGTTTCCTCTAGACCGGATTATTGTAATGTTATGCTTTCAGGAAGGACTATACCCTGCTCACTGGTACTTAGTCCTAGCTATAAATAGGTCCTGCTAATAATGAGTCTGTTAATAAAAGAAGTCAGCAGGCTGCAGGGCCTTCTCCTATCAGGCCCCCTTCCTCTGGAACAACCTCCCTATTAATATTAGACAGGCTGACTCAGTTGAGGCCTTTAAATCCAAACTAAAAACTCATCTTTATGCCTTAACTTTCAACTAGCATATTATTCTGGTTTTATTTCAGGTTACCATTTTTCCCTCGGTGGGTTGGGTCAGTCTCAATGCATCAGTTAAGCTTAATAGTTAGTAAATGTTGTCCATGATGTCCTGCAGACGAGATTACTATAAACTGTCTTAATATCACTGCATCACTTTAATTGTGTGTCTCTTCCCTCAAGCACATTACTGCCCAGGCTGTGCTTCTCTCTTTCTCTCTCTCCTCTACTGTCTCTTACTGCAGGGTTCTGCCTCCGGAGCTGGAGAGCTTCCTGCTGCTCCCATGATCTAGCTCAACCCATGATGCGACAATAATTAAACATTTATTAGTGTTAGTGCTATTAATGTTTCACTGTTTGTCATTATTATTCCTTTAGCTGTAATAATAATAATAATAATAATAATATTATTATTATTATTATTATTTACATTTTGACTTAGTCTGTGTATCTGCAATGTTGTCTTTCTCTTACCCCATTCCCCCACCCCCCTCTCTCTCTGTCTAAACCCAACCGGTCGAGGCAGATGGCCGCCCACCTCTGGTTCTGCTTGAGGTTTCTGCCTCTTAAAAGGAAGTTTTTCCTTGCCACAGTCGCCTAGTGCTGCTCATGGTGGATCTGTTGGGTTTCTCTCTGTAAATTTTATAAGATAAAGAGTTCGGTCTAGACCTGCTCTATATGTACAGTGCCTCGAGATAACTTCTGTTGTGAATTGGCGCTATATAAATAAAATTTGACTTGACTTGACTTGACTAGCTGTGGCTCAGGAGGTAGAGTGGTTGCCCACCATTTGGAGGGTCGGTGGTTCAATCCCTGGCTCCTCCATGCTGAAGTACTCCAAATTTGCCTCTGATGTGTCATCGGTGTGTGAATGTGTGTGTATCTGTTAGAGAGCAATTAAATGTATAGAACAAGTGCTGTGTGAATGTGTGAAGCGCTTTGAGTGGTTGATATGACTAGAAAAGTGCTATATAATTGCAGTGCATTTACTATAAGAAGTTGTATTTTGCAGATACATATAAACATTTACAGAAATAACAGGAGCTCAGCATGGAGCACTCAGCTCTCAGTGACTTTCAACACTAAGGGAGTTAAAGGATACCCACATCCATACTGAGAAGTGTGTTTTGCTTGGCCTATTTACTCCCCCAGTGTTAGAACAATACATCTATCCATTATCTATACCACTTACCCTCAAGGGTTGTGGGGGCCTGAAGCCAATCCCAGCTGACATTGAGCAGGAGACGTGGTACACCCTGGATAGATCACACACACACATGCACACAAATGAAACTACTGTCCTGCAGTGGAATGTGTCTACCTGACTGTTAGCACTGTGAATCAAACAAATCATTATGACTTGGATCTGCCTGTCATCTGTCACTCGATCTGTCTTTGCCTCACTCTCCTACCATGTGTGTTCCTTTGGATGTGTGAATGGTCTTGTTTTTGCTCCTTGTATATTTGTGTAGTCTGTCCTCTTTCCAGGTCTTCATGGTAGGAAGGCAGTCAAGTGGCCCAGGTCTGCTGGCAGCACTTGAAAGTTGGCCGATTTCCCCCCTGAGCATATTCTTCACATTCTATACATGTTTATAATCTGTCTCTAATATTGTGTTATCATGATTGTTCATATCTATATTCAGTATATTGTTCTTCCCACATAATTTAGAGTTATATATGTTTCGTTTTACAGGTTATGTAACGGTGAGCCCAGCCTGCCCAGCCCAGCCTGCCGCAGGCTGCAGTCATGAACGTGAACTGCATCACATAGCAAGTCCAAAAAAAAAAAAAAAAAGTCGCAGCATCAGTGTGCCGCAGTGAAATCCAGCTCCTGAACACACCCTGCTGCAGCCTGCAGAGCAGCCACACAACACTGACAGCACACTCAGCTGTACATCTTTACCGAGCAGAAAAGGAAAGAGACGGCGAACTGGAACACAGCTGAGGTAAGATCATCTGTTCACTGCATTTTGTCCCGCAGGAGAAACCAGGAGAGGATGCCTGGGACAGGACGAAGTGACATTGAAAACAGCGCCAAGGAAGCGAAGCGTCATTGCTTATTTAGCATCCGAGTTGTTTGTATGTCCTCACAGTTTGTGGACATCAAATCCGTGCGGGACTCTTTGACATTTCACAGTCACTTCTCATGTCGTGTCCTGGAGCTGGCTTCTGGCAAATCACTCTGCGGTCTTATCAGTGCGTCTGTCTCAGCCGCGGAGCAGAGGGCCGTTCTCTAACTCACCACATCTGATTTTTTTTTTTTGGTTCAGGATGTGTTTCTCAGTCTAAACTAAACGAAGACTGAATGCAAATTCTCCGCATGTTTCTGTATAGAGGTCGCAAGTGTTAATTAAACACTGGGCTTGTGGCTGTTATGATCTATAGCACATAAAAAGGTCGACAGCACATCTTCAATGTTCTCCGCGTCAGCAGATTAATACACAGATGATGATAAGTCAGCACTGTATTTTTGTAGTCTCCTATAGTGGCAGACGTCCCTGGTTTTTGGTGACTCTAGGAATTCATATATATATACCCTTGAAGACATCTTGAATAAACAGAGATATCTGTGTGACAGACTCAACAATCTCTCACTGACCCTAAGACAGAGAGTGGGGCATCTCCTCCAATTTCACTTTCTTAACTAACAAGTGCAAAACACACAATGATAGTTTGACAAATATTAACATCATGTTCAAAGGATTGCCTTTCAGGGCCTCTATGGTGGCCCAGCTCTGAGCAGCCAGTCAGTGGAGCACCTCCTGTTAGGGGACAACAATCAAACTACACAAAAAGGACCCGGAATAACATCCACAGTCTTGTTCCACAGTTTTAAGCCTGTAAGATCCCATTGCACTGCCATTATTTTTTCTGAGGGGACCTAATATCTTTCAGGGCAACATATCTGGAGCTGAAGCATGGAGGTAAAGGACAGCAGGAAAACTTGTCACTGATTTTGCTGTGTTTTTTTAATCCTAGTACACACAAATTATGTTGACTTGTGATTTATTTAGACTAATATGGAGTTACAAACATTTGTGAGAGTAGTAGACTAGTGTATGTGGGGTAGACTGTACTTTTAAACACATACAGTCATTCTATTCTTTTTTTTTTCTTCTTTTTTTCATGTATATATTTAACTTCTTTGTCCTTTTACTGTTTTGGAGCTGTCTGGCACAAGAATTTCCAGGATTAATAAAGTTCCATCTTATCTCATCTTATCTTATCTTATCTTATCTTATCTTATCTTATCTTATCTTATCTTATCTTATCTTATCTTATCACTTTGGATTATTTATACACTTTTTCAACATCTGACCACTATTGGCACTATAGAGCAGAGTTTTAAAAAGCTGCTCTCCATTTTGTGAACTACCAGACACAAGGACACACATGTACACTGATGATAGTAGGGGCCAGTAAAAGGCAGCAAAGTCATGATTTGGTGGCAGCTGTTGAACCATTTTTGCTTAATGGAATCTTTGGGGTGTCTTGTAACTGCATTAACAGACTATATTTCTGCATTCCCTTGATTGTCAGCTGTTTTGTGTATGTCAGTTGACCAAAATTCAATGGACTCCACTGAGTGAAAATCAATCAAGATTCATTTTGTGGTATCCCCATCCTCTCTGATATGTTCTTCCATATTTTGTACCTGATGGAGAGATGAGGGGTCATGTCATCATAACTTCCACCTCCTGTCCAATGCAGAAACACTACTGAATACAACATATAAATTGACTTCCACAACAAATACTGCCCCCAGTATAACCTGGCTTGTGTTTATTTTTTAGACCCATCACAGGTGCTGAATGCATCTCTTTCCTTAAAAGAATATTTGCAAAGATACATTTTCTTCGTATTCCCTCTCTTGCATCTGCAATCGGTTTATTTATTCATTTATTATATTTATTGTATATATATACATTTATATGTTTACACCACCAACTGTTGATCAGTAGAATTCTGTTAAACCATGGGACATCATTAGATCGACATGGCCACATTCAAGAAATTAATTTAACAGAAACTGAGAAACTGCAACTGCATACAAGCATAGAGATCATCAAGTTTCAATGTAAAAAAAAAAAACAGTGGTTATTCTCAGTGGTCCATCTTAAAGATGGCTCTGAATTAGTCATCAAATCAGTTTCTTTACTTTCTGCTTTTTAATATCTTCAAATATGTGATCAAGGACCAATCTATTATGTACCCATAATTTTTCTCATGCTAGTATAGCCAGATAAAAGTTTCAAACCATCTGTAAAAAGTCATCAGAATACAGGAAATGACATTCACTTCAGTAAAAATTTTCTGGGGGAGGACTGATTTTCAGTGCTTCCTATGCCTGTGTCTATCACCCACATGCCCCTTAGACTTAGAGACTTAGACTTAGACAGACTTTATTTATTTATTTAATTTGCATACATGTCTGTCCCTGTACATGCCGTATATCCATCATCTATACCGCTTATCCGTTAAGGGTCGCAGTTGACATTGGGCAAGAGGAGGGGTACACCAGTCCATCACAGGGCCAACACATATAGACAAACAACCAATTCACACCTACAGGCAATTTAGAATCACCAATTAACCTGCATGTCTTTGGGTTGTGGGAGGAAGCTGAAGTACCCACAGAGAACCCATGCAGACACAGGGAGAACATACAAACTCCACGCAGAAAAGCCCCAGGCAAACTGGGGCTCAAACCCAGAACCTTCTTGCTGTGAGATGACAGTGCTAACCTCTGCACCACTGTGCTGCCCCTTACTGTATACTTACCTGAAATTCTTCCCAAACCTTTTAACATTCCAGTAGATTATTTTCTTGTCTCAACTCATTTTCTACTTAAAGTTGCCATTTCTCCATCAACAGCAGGATGGCTCTTAATGATAAAGACCCGATGGCTGTGGTAGGGACCCTCTCCCCCAGCCAACTGCAGTCCCACCTCAAGATGGAACCTAAGACTCTGGGGGTGAGCAGAAGCATTCACAAGTTTTAAACCAGACCACATATTAGATATGACCCTGTCAGTCAGTGATTCTTTCTCACATATACATACATTTGTCCCAAGTAACAGCTAACTCTGTATCGGGAACTGAATATTGAAATTGTAACCTCATGTCATCAGCCTCATTAGAAATATTTCCCTGGTTGTGGGATTCTGATTTAAAGTGTATGAAAGCTGACTTTCTGACTATTTGCCATATTTGGAATGCATCTGGAGAACCATATACGCTGATCATCTCTTCTACCTGCTTCTTCAAACCTCTCCCTCAGGCTATCCAGATCGTTATTGGGGCTTTGATTCTTTGTCTGAGTGCCTCAGTGCTCCAGATCCACGAGGTCCACTTTACAGGGGATGTGGCCCTCTTCCTGATCGTTGTCATACAGGTTAGTTAGAGACTACTGAATGTAAAGTTTTGTTAATGTTAAACAATATGTATATCCAGATTCAGGTCAGGTCACATAATCTCTTCATGCCTTTCATATTTTTCTTAGCACTGCAAGACATACACGCTGGACTTGATTATTTCTTATTAAAACTTATGTTGTGTCTAAGAAAGTTGAATTGTAACCACCAGGTGACCTTGTCTGGTTCAGTACTGGTCCACAGTGGGAGGCGACCTACTCTGTTCTGGGTGAGTCTGGCTTCTACAATGTGGAGCAAATCAAAGCATTGTGTTACAGTCTGGACCCATTCAGAAACAGACACACACTGTTGGACATACACATTCAGATAGATTCATTCAGTGGTCATTTAAAGGGCAGTCTACTTTACAACATACTTTAACGCTTAGGCTAGGCAATTATTACTACTGTACTGAAATTTCATGTTTTGACTGACCAAACAACTAGCCTGCTATTGGCAAAGAAGATCTCCCTAAAAGTGAATTAGGACATTAGGTCCTTTTTAGTGAACCAAAATGTAACTGTGTGGATAGTAGTTTGTTCTTTAATTAATTTTATTTAGAATTTTTGACATTAGAAAAATGTTTGTGGTAAAGTATTTATTTATTGAACTTAGGCCGCCTCCTAAACCTTCTCTTTTTCATAAATAGAACAGGAGCTGAGTTACAATAGCATGGATGATTAGAATTTTTAACATTATATAAAAGGTATATGTTATGATACGAGTGGATGTTTCAAGATAGTTAGTAGTTTGAAAGATTGTCATGGCTCAGAGTTAGAGATACTAAAATGCATGACCCAGAGAGAAACAGTTCTCCTTTATTTAGACTCAGCAGACAAACACAGGCAAGAATACACAGCAGTTGAAGTCGGAGTGGACAGTGGTCAGCAACAAGCAGGAGAACAAGGCAAAAAAACAGGCCAGCATGGCAACATTAGTCATCAATTAGTCAGTGTAATTACATTAATTAAACACATTAATCATGAAAATGTAAATCATCCTTGAAAGAGATCTGGGTCTGCAAACTGCTCCTTCATCTGAAGCTGCTCCTTATGCCGAAGGGCCATGTATGCGCCCTTAACACCCGGGACACACTGCCTGACACAGACAAATTTGAAGGAATGCTTGACAGAACTGCATGTAGGCATGATGCAGCATCATAAAATAGTAGCTTTCCAAGCACATGTGCTTTTCTGTAGGTAGGTTTGTGTAATTACCCAATTTTGCTCACAGCTTTTGTCATTTGCAGGTGAAATGCGTCCTTGTGCTGCATCTTATCAGTGCTGCGTTTGCCACTGCTGCCCTGGGTCTGATGTCCAAACACCTGCCCTACCGTCAGGACTCTTACCACTGTGAACACTGCCGCAGACTGGAGCTACATGCTGTGGTATTATCCTTAAAACCTACACAGATGAAATTCTTTAGATTAAAGATTTTAATGATCATATAACAAATATAACAATAGAAATAGCCATATTGTTGGCAAGTACTGTAACAAAGCTGTTAAAATGCACTGTGGTTCTCTGTGGTAGGTGATTTCAGAAAATCTCAAAATTGCTGCGAGAAAATTGAGTCTGGGGCTAAAAGTGATCTGAATGACTCGATTTGCTCTCTACATTGTTTTTAGAAAATAGGAGTCTTACCTGGTGCAGGACTGAAACAATGTTTGCAGGACAGTACCGTACAAACCTTCTCTTACTCTTGTCGCAGTTTGTTTTAATCACACTAGAAACATGTTTCTACAGTTACAACAGTCACTGTGAAAATACTTCAATTTGATGAATCAATTTATTTCATACGTAGAAACAGCCACCATGACAAGTTTATAGTTTCAAAATTTTCCTGTATTGTAATTTCTGCTTTTTATGTCATCTTAAGTGATACTTTATGCTTGGACTTTAAAAAGCATACTTTAATGTGCCAGCCCAAATCATTATTTTTTAAAGGCACAGAACCTGAGTTTGTCCAGTAATCCCACTATTTCTCCAAATGTTGTGCCAGCTCACTGTTGATGGTGAATTGTGTTAGTCAAAAGAGTGGACATTTGGGAGTAAAGGGCCATTATTGGATACTATAACAAAATAAGCGACTGTGTAATTTTAAGAACTGGAATTGCAGTGTTTCAAACTATAAAATCACCAGGGGTCTTATTCATAAAACATCCTAGCTAAATGTAGCTCCTAGCTGGCCATGTTGATGGACATTGTTAGTAGCCATTTATGGAGCAAAAATAAGAGGCATGAGCAGTGAAAATACCAGCATGAGTGATTTAGTGTGAAGAAAAATATTGGTAATATTGTGGTCTGCACTCAGATGACAAAGGTGAGGCAAACACAGTTATACAGCCTATCTGCACAAGATTTGTGAAAGTGTGCCAGTGAAGGACTCGCAGATCACCACTTTATTTGTACATTTGTGGGTTCAACATCCCCCAGGGCTGTAAAACTGTCCCAAGCTAGAACCTCAGGTGCTGTTAGTTAAGATGTAACCTGCCACCTATTGATAATGGGATCTTTTGCCAAAGACAGTGCAATCGGCCCAATGTGCAATGGTTGTTGCAAGATATCTTTAAAGATATTTCACACATCTGCAAGAGAAACTTTCAAAGAATTGTTAGCTACATTGTACAGGCATTATGAGCTGCCTGATGAGCTGATGAAAATACTTTGCAAACACTTCCACCCTGATCTCTACAACATACCGAGGACAGATTATGACAGTGACTTAGAACAGATCCAAAGGATGTGTAGTTCATGCTTGCTTTCACGTGCCTTGTCTCAATGTGTCTCCTCTGCTCCCCTACAACAACAACACTAGCTAGCATTAGTTTAGAAATGGAGTCCTAGACATTGGTGAAGTCCACTAATCCAACCATATATAAAAAGTGGACATTGACTCCAGGTCTGAAAAATGAACCCTATTCAAAGTGCAGTATCACCAAGAGCCACCAAGGGCTGGCTCCAAAAAACTGCTTGTCAAGGGGTAGCAGTGTGGACACAGGCGCAGACACGAGGCAGAAGCAGAGTATACCAAAAAACAAGGTCCTTTATTCAAGCGGGGTCGGTACACGGGTAGGCAGAAAGAGAAAGCAACGGTACAAGAGGGCTAAGCTGAGGCAAGGTCAAAAATACAGGCAAGGGTCAAAAAACTATGGCTGCGAGAGAAAAGTCTTCTTACTAAAGGCTGGTAGGTCTGGCAGAGGCACAAGACGAACTGGCAGGGAGTGCAGGGAGACACAGACACTAAATACACAGGGGCAGGGCAGACAATGAGACACAGGTGAACCACATTAGGGCAGGGTAGGTAATCACCAGGAGGAGGGAGCACAGAAGGAAGGGGAAGACAAGACACCTGAAACAAGAGGGAGGTCAGTGATAACAAAATAAAACAGGAAATAAAACAAACACAACAGAACTACAAAACAAAAGCCCTGGCTCAGAACTGACACCCTGACACTGCTGGCTCCACTGACATCAATTTCTCTCAAGAAATAAGTCAATAGGTGTCCTTAGCTAAATTTACGCCTTCTAATCAATGTTGGCCAATGGTGGCCCTTCTTAAAATAATTCCAGAATTTTAATAGATATTACACCTCAAAGAGGGTATGTTTGGGGGTGTGTCTGGTTTGATTGACTTCCTGAGGCCTGTACTTACTGGATTATTAGAGCAATTTAGGAGTTACTTACCTTACCTGTGGTCTGCTGCCATGGCAGTTTACGCTGTATCTCTGTTCATAGCAGCCATGGTGTTACCATCCTCATAAAAAAGGAGGTGTGATTCTTTGTT
The DNA here is from genome assembly GCF_001640805.2 of Lates calcarifer. Lineage (NCBI taxonomy): Eukaryota > Metazoa > Chordata > Actinopteri > Centropomidae > Lates > Lates calcarifer. Next base: position 321,541 of record NC_066835.1, read on the forward strand.
GGACAGGAAACCCTATTGAACTAGCCTATAGCACTGAATTTGTCACCGTACATATCTTTCATGTTTTATAAATAAATTTAATTTTTCAACAACAAAAAAAAGCTTTCTGTAAGTGCAGTCAGATTCTCTAAATACCGCATTTGTTTTTTTCCTAAGTTCTTATCAATTCTCCTTCACAGCTTTCCTTAACCTCTGACATTTTCCAGGGAGGTCAAAGAAAAGTGGTTAGGATAGGAGATTTTTTGACTATTTGACTATTGATCATCTTGCCCTCCATCGCCCAAGTCGAGGTACTGAGGTCAATAATACATAATAATACATCCATGGGTCCGCTTCCTCACTGTCACTGGCTCTATCCACAATTTTCTCTGTGATGAGGCTTTACCACACTGAGACTGTTTAAACCATAAATAAATTAATGTGGTTGTTATGAGTGGATGACAGGTTTGGTGAAGTTCAGTCATCAGTAAACTGTATGTAAAAAGATGCCGACATATGCAGATCATATAAACTGTCACATGTAAGGTAAATGATTTACAAAATTAAAATACCCTGAGCACCCAGATCAAGTAGACATCTTGGTTGGTCTGTTCATTGTGACCCTTTTGGTGTGTGGCTGTTACACTCCATGTTTGTCTTGGTCATTTATCATAGCTAAACACAATAAAATGTGTTTTTAGTTCAGTGGTGTTTATTCACCTCATGTAACCATTTTGCATCTAGTAGGAGTGGCAACCAGTGGCTACTTATGTTTGCAGTTTATTCTTAAATCCAGTGGCAGTGACTTAGTCAGCCCTTTTGAGTGCATGATCTTGTATAAGCCATCTTTGACCCTGGTCTTTTTCAGCAGTCCTTATTTTGATGTGTTGGAAATGACCATTCGCTTTAGATTGAGGCTTGGAGGACTTGTCTTGTGTTTAGTGCTGGCAGCCTAGATGCCAGGCTTGAGAACACTCAGCACTCACTTACAGAAATAGTGGAAATTGCTTCTCAGTGAGTTTTGTCAGCTGAGTGTTTCTGGTTTGTCTATTGAGCTGAGTTGTTCATGTAGCCTAAGTAAGTAAGTGCTACTTACTTAGGCTACCTTTTGCAAGTGTAGTACTAGCAGCAGATCCACTGTTGTTTAAAAAAGTGTGATTAAAAGTAACACTTTTTTCTTTTTTTATCTTTTAGTTTCTTGGGAGGGCAAGGGTCACATTGGGGGTTGGGTGGTCTGCCCTTCCAAGACAGTGGTAGCGGAAACACTAGTTACTAAAATTGAATGTGCCAAAGAAAAGAGCCCATCTGGTTTGTTGAGAGTTAAAGCAATGAGCAGTCTGGATGTCTAGGTTCCAGTGGTCTATAGATGTTCCGCTCCGTTCAGCCAGTGTCTCCATTCTGTGAGGGCTAACACCACCACAAGGAGCTCCCGATTGCCTACATCATAGTTTTGTTCCACTGGAGATAAGTGGCAGGAGAAAAAAAGCACAGGGGTGAAGCCTTTGGTCTGTGGAAGCACTGGGAAAGAACAGCCCAGACACCTGTATCAGAGGCATCTACCTCCACCACAAACTGTTTAGAGGGGTCAAGGTGAAACCGCCAATAGAAGTTTGCAAATCCCAAAAAATGCTGGAGCTGCTTCTGGATCTTCGGTCTGGGCCACTCTGCCACTGCCTGAACCTTGACTGGGTCTGTGCAAATCTGTCCACTGGGTCTGGGCAAATCTGTCCAGCAAACCCCCCCCCCCGAGATGTGGCATGGGGCTGAGGAATGGCAGGTAGTAAGCAGTTACTATGGTAGAAGGGGCACCAACTGATAACTGAACTGTGAGACTGAGGCTTGGACTGGGGAAGAGAATGTGGGGCTGCGGCTTGGCACCTGGGATATGGACTGAGGTTAGGGGAGGAAATCTGACTCACTGGTACTCAAACCTTTTCTCATCTCTGCTATGAACTGATATGTAAAATTAAAAGATGAGTCTTGCTCCCAAGCTCACTATCACTATATATAATAGCTAACTGAATGGCCATAACAAACATGAATAGCCATGTCTCCAGTTCTTTGCAGCCCTCACTGTTAATCTCAAATTTTATGTAAGGGAAGCAACACCTTTGTGTTAAAATATTTACTTTTAAACATTTAATATGCAAAGGTATGTGTAAGGTATTTTAAACATTTAATATGCAAAGGTATGTGTGATAACATACAGAAATGGCTAACATTTTAAATGTTTATTTCTCAAACACATCTTGTGTGAAAACATGGAACTATGAACATTTTGAGGCCAGTCTTGTCAGGCAAGTGAGAAGAGAGCTTGGTGAAATTTAAGAAGAATCCTTTTTTTTGCCCATTAGTTTGTTAGTGTTAATGACCTTGTTATGATCACTTGGGATTTTCCTCTCACTGGACAACAGCAGAAGCCCTCCTTCTCCACATCTATAGAATAGAATAGAATAGAACTTTGTCATTGTACATTTACATGTACATCATACTAAACAAGACTATAAAATTAATACAAGAGAGCATAGATCCATAGAGCATGAGGGCTAATTTAATAGTTTGATGAGTATGAAAATGGTATGAATGCTATAGCCTTTGCAGTCACCAGATGTCACCTTTCTGTTTTTCATGCAATAGAGGAAGCAGGCTATGAAGCATGTACAGAGCCATCACCAATGTATGACTGCACATTTAGAATCACATGAATTCATGCTAGACACAACATGTTGTGAAAAAGCAGACTCCATGTTTCTTTGTCTTTACTGTCCACTACAGCAACATTGTTTCAGGAAATGCACCGGGCTGATCGAGCAAAAGTGTAAAGTAAGTGACTGACTACTGTTACAACTAATACTTTGGTCGATAGGTTGTGTTGTTGTTATGACTTGTACCGTGCATGTAGAAGACAGACATGTCTTTAACTGAGTCTTTAACAAACTTTTACAGTCATATTTTTCATGGAATTGTCATAGTCACAGCGCAAAACACTGTTCAGTTGACACACTGTTCCTGTATATATTCTTGAATTTCTCTGCTTAGCTGTTGATTGATGGGATCCTGGGGACGCTAGTGATCTTCCTGGTGCTGGAGCTGTTGATCTGTATCACTGCCATGCTGTTCGGACTCAGTGTCCTTGCTGCTGGTGGAACTCAGGTGAGCGCTGATACCTAAAAACATCTAATGATATTTGATCTCTATAGGGCAGAAAAATTCCAAGACTAAGTCACACAGGCACAGCTTGGATATACTATTGCCTTAAAAGTATACCCAAATAATGCTGGGGTAAAGTGAATACATCAGTGGTGAATGAAGTAGTTAAGCTGATGACAAAGGTACAGTTTAATTAGAAGCTTGGATGCATGGTAATTCCAAGAAAATTGAACCAAGTGTTAGTTTACTATTCAAACTATTGGACTGCATTCACATATAGGTTGAACCATGCACTTGCTTGTGAATGACTGACCATTTTAAGGATGCCTCTTTCATATCCAATCATGATACTATCAACTTTTACCAATTAACCTTTTTACCCTTGAAATGTTCCAGATGTTCCAAAAGTCTTTTGTTGCCCCGGTCACAAAAAATTCAGAATAAGCACATATGTACAAAATCAATGAAACTGATAAGGTAAAACATAAAACACAGTGTCTTTGTACTGTTTTCAATTGAAAAAGGTAAAATCGAAAAAATAAATCAGATAATACATGGAGGATAGACAGACATTTAAAGTGGCATGAAAAGATGTAGGTGAGACTGGTTGTGGAATTACGTGGGAATGATGAAGTGGAACCAGCTCCATTTGCTGATCAAGACTTTTAAGTTGTATGGTTAAAGTTAAAAATCTTAGAATTTTTTGTCACATTTATACTATTTTTGCTTCCAAGAATGAGTACCTATGCTCAAACATTTTTTATTTTATTATTTTTACCATTGGAAATAGATTGATTTATTAAAGATAATGTCATCATTAACTAATTGTTTTGCTTATTCACACATGCATTACAATATTCATACATATACATATTTAGATGGTTGTTAAATAAAATCTTAATAAAGATATTAAAATGTGATGTAATAGTTTAGTATTTTCTTACCAAACATGAGAGTTGCTAACTGTGTGTGTGCTTGTGTGTGTGTGTGTGTGTGTGTGTGTGTGTGTGTGTGTGTGTGTGTGTGTGTGTGTGTGTGTGTGTGTCCTATAGGCTCCCAGCCAGAGACCTGCCTATCCACAGACTCGCCCCCCACCTGCACCAGCTGTACAGGCTGCTCTAGCTGCAGCTGAGCCATCTCAGGTATCTTTTAACAGAATGAGAGACGCTAATGTGTGTAACCATGACTACCAGCAGCCCCTGATTTTTTCTGAATTCTATATCTAGGAAGTGTCCTCCTCAGCTCTGGCCTTAGAAAATACCAACCACATCTCTGCACACATAGTGTCAGATCACTTTGCGTTGTGCTCTGCATTAAACCTTTTGGTGTGCTTGCTTCCCCAAGTGAAGTAGTTTTGGGATTTTGTTCAGTGACAGTAGGATGGATTGACAGGCAGATAGGTGCACCATCAGCAGTAATTTGGACGTTGAACCAAACAGTGGTAGTGAAGAGGGAGTTGAGCTGGAAGACCAGGCTTTCAATTTGCCAGTCAATTGACATTCCAACGCTCACCTATAGTCATAAGCTTTGGGTAATAATTGAAAGAATGAGATTGTGGATACATGTGGCCAAAATAGGTTTCCTCCCTAGGATGTATGGGTTCAGCTTTAGAGTTATGGTGAAGAGCTCAGACATCTAGAGGGAGCTTGGAGTAGAACTGCTGTTCCCTTTGCATCAAAAGGAACCAGTTGAGGTGGTTCAGGCATCTGGTTAGGATGCTTCCTTGGCACCTTCCTTTGGAGGTTTTCTGGGCACGTCCAACTGGGAGGAGACCTTGGGGTAGACACAGAACTTGCTGGCCTGGGAACACCTTGGAATTTCCCTAGGAGGAGCTGAAAAAGGTAGGCTAGAGAAAAGGATGTCTGGGATACCCTGCTAGCCTGTTGCCACTGCAACCCAAACCCAAATAAGCAGAAGAAAATGGATGGATGGAACTTTATATGTATAACATGTGTTGTTATATGTTCTTATCACCAGTGAATCACAGCAGAGTTTGTATGGAGTGTGAATTCCAACTCTTGAATTATAGTTCAGTATGTCTGATATTTCAGCACTTTTGTGTGTGTGTCAGCAGGTGGCTGTGGTCGTGACTGAACCAGATTCAGAGCAGGTGGAGGACATTTCCACCCCAACCACTGAACCCCAGGTGGAGCCAATAGAGGCTGTGGCTACAGAACCCTAAACTCAGCACACACTGCAGCACTTCCTAAGGTGTCATGTTATGTCAAACACAGTGTGGATATGGATGTAAAATGGGAACAACATTTCTGTCAACCCCCATAATTAGGACTCAGTTATCTCCCATTTGACATGATGACTTATACCTCAACTCAGGTGACAAAGTGACAAGAAATCTTCTGATGACAGCATAAATGTTAAGTTTTACATGTAAACAAGAAGTTGTCATCCTGTCCTTTCACTTCTGGCATGATATGAATATAACATAAGTGCTAGCACTGCTGGACATACAGTGTAGTATGCTGTGAATGAATCAGTAGTTGATTTAGAATAAATTGTAGAATACAAATACTAAGAACACTCAAATAAGTATATTGAGGATCTTACTGAAAAAGGGAATGCAAGGGGTGTGTATGATAGATTCACTTCACTATTAGTGTCTGCACATTTTGTGTTGAGGCAGATTCAGTGTGTAACCAGGTACTGTTTTGTCTTTCAAAGGTCTTAAATGTCTCTAGCCTAAACAATATTTGACTGTTAAAATAAGATGTTGTTGGTGGTGGTGTTGCTTAATTATAAACCTTTTTGTTGAGTTTATGCTCTTCCAAACTTGTCCTTCCAATATTTTAGACCTGTTATCTTGAGAGTCAAACTTAAAGGAGTGCTCCAGTGATTTAGTACCTCTGTAAAGTTGGGAGTCTTAAAAGAAACAGATTAATTTATGTTATTCTGGAGACAGAACGATAATTATTGCATGTTGTGATCACAAAATATCAGTTTGCTATGTCAACATAAATAAGTGGTGATCTTTGAATAACAAAAAAGCCATAATCGTCCTTATAACCCACTCACAACAACACTGAAAAAATCTGAAAAAAAGAAAAAGAAAAAAATAGATATCCATTATTGTTTTCATCAATCACTGATAATCACCATCACCAGAAATATGTGTCAATAGAAAATGAATTTGACTTTATATTTGAATTTGAATTGAAGAAGAGTCCTCATGTTAAAATAACTGGACAGTTTCATTATGCATAAAATACACAGATCAGGCATCATTAAGACCACCTGCCTATTATTGTGTTGGTACCCCTTTTGCTGCCAAAACAGCCCTGACCTATCGAGGCATGGACTCCACTAGACCTCTGAAGGTGTGCTGTGGTATCTGACACCAAGATGTTAGCAAAAGATCCTTTAAGTCCTGTAAGTTGTGAGATGGGATGGGTCTCCATGAATCAGACTTGTTTGTCCAGCACACCCACAGATGCTCGATTAGACTGAGATCTGGGGAATTTTTGCTCTGTGGCAGGGCACATTATTCTGCTGAAAGAGGTCACAGCCATCAGGGAATACCATTTCCATGAAAGGGTGTACATGGTCTGCAGCAATGCTTAGGTAGGTGGTACATGTAACATCCACATGGACCCAGTTTCTGGCTTGCCTTCTTCCCAGAGTGCATCCTGGTGCCATGTGTTCCCCAGGTAAGCGACGCACGTGTACCTGGACATCCATGTGAAGAAAACATGATTTATCAGATCAGGCCACCTTCTTCCATTGCCATTGCTCTGTGGTCCAGTTCTGATGCTCATGTGCCCATTGTTGGCACTTTTGGCGGTGGACAAGGGTCAGCATGGGCACCCTGACTGGTCTGTGGATATGCAGCCCCATATGCAACAAACTGCAATGCACTGTGTTCTGACACCTTTCTATCAGAACCAGCCTTAACTTCTTCTGCAATTTGAGCTACAGTAGCTTGTCTGTTTGGACCACATGGGCCAGCCTTCGCATCAATCGCGTGCATCAATGAACCTTGGCCACCCTGACCACTGTTCCCTCCTTGCACCACTTTTGATAGATACTAACCACTGCAGACCGGAAACACCCCACAAGCTAGCCATCACAATTTGGCCCTTGTCAAACTCGCCAAAATCCTTATGCTTGCCCATTTTTCCTGCTTCTAACACATCAGCTTTGAGGAAAAAATGTTCACCACCAACAAGGTGCCATGATGAAGAGATAATCAGTGTTATTCTCCTCACCTGTCAGTGGTCATAATGTTATGCCTGATTGGTGTAGTCTAGTATTCATCCTGTTTGCATGCACAGCACCAACACAACTGTGAACTTCTCAAACACACAACTGCTGACTTACACCGTGTGAAATGATGTTAATGCTATGTTAAACTCTATTGACAAATTTTTAGAATTTCTAGCATTTCCTGTTGGGACACCTTTTGCCTTTTTTGTGCCCAATGAGGCATGCCAGTGTGCGAAAATGAGGTTTTCGCTGCGTTTTGACACTTAATCAGCTCAGAATAACCAAATTCTGTGTGATCTGACCAGGGGAAGAGAAACTGAAGTCTCAGCCACACTGTTATGAAAGTTTCTCAATTTGTAATATTAATAAACATTCATTATGGTTGAAACCCATTATTTCCCTTGGGGACACCTTTTGCCTTTTTTGTGCCCTGTCAGCCACAGCAGTGTCTGAAAATTAGGTTTTTGCTGCTTTTTGACACTATCAGCTCAGAATAACCAAATGCTGTGTAGGAGAAGAGAAACTGAAGACTCAGCCACACTGTTATGAAAGTTTCTCAGATTTTAATATAAATAAACATTTATTTTGTTCGAAACCCATTATGTCCTGTCGGGACACCTTTTGCCTTTTTGTGCCCTGTGAGGCATGCAAGTGTGCGTAAATGAGGTTTTTGCTGCTTTTTGACACTATCAGCTCAGAATAGTCATGTGCCGTGTACTCTGATCAGGAGAAGAGAAACTGGAGGCTCAGCCACACTGTTAAGTTAAGTTTCTCAATTTCTAATATTAACCCTCCTGTCGTGTTCACCCCCCACCCCTTACTTTAGTGTTCCCAGTCAAATTTGACCGGTCTGTTTTAACTGCACTTAAATTAACACAAAAACCATTAATCACCACCAAATTTTTATTTAACACTCTTTAGCTGTGAACAATGTCTCAGAGTAGTGGTTAACATGAATAACTGCAGTGTGTGTGTGTGTGTGTGTATATGTGAAATCATGCACAAGAGTGCCATTTGACACTCAGGTCAGAGTGGGCCTTGCAAACATAGGCAGCCTCTCTGACAGATAACCACGTGGTCAGTCGCCTACTCATAGTGCTCAGAGTAAAGGAGTGCAAGCGAAAGGGATGGGTTCACATAACAGACACATGGCTAGTCCGTGTGAAGATATGAGGCATTGTTTCATCAGGAAGTTGGTTCACATGGGAGGATGGCACATAAGCACGGGAAAGAGATGTGTACCCACAAAAGACATTCACGTTCAGTCTGAAATGTGTGTGTGTGTGTGTTGGGGTGGTGTAAAGGGGATCATTTTCTCATCTGATGGATGAGTATAATCTGGATATCCAATCATTTCCTATGGCTGTCACTTTTGACCGGGAACACTTCAGGTGTAACAAGGTTGACTAAAACACTCAAAATTCAGTGAAAGTGGTGATCATCACTTCTATATGTTCAAGTGCACAGTGTAGAGGATATCATAAGGCCTTGAGGCAATCAGAACACAATATTTACAGAGAACACAATATTTACGAGTGTTTTAAGTTGTAAATCAATCAGATTTGACCCAAACACGACAAGAAGTTTAATGTTAGGAATTGGGAAACTTTGACTTTGACTGTTTTTGACTATTCTGAGATGATGAAGTGTCAAATAGTAGCGAAAACCTCGTTTTCAGACACTTGCATGCCTCACAGGGCACAAAAAGGCAAAAGGTGTCCCGACAGGAAACAATGGGTTTCAAACAAAATAAATGTTTATTTATATTAAAATCTGAGAAACTTTCATAACAGTGTGGGTGAGACTCCAGATCTCTTCTCCTGATCAAAGTACACAGTATTTGACTATTCTGAGTTGATTAAGTGTTAAATAGTAGCGAAAACCTCGTTTTCAGACACTGCATGAGCTCACAGGGCACAAAAAAGGCAAGAGGTGTCCCGACAGGAAATAATGGATTTCAAACAAAATAAATGTTTATTTATATTAAAATCTGAGAAAATTTCATAACACTGTGGCAGAGTCTCCGGTTCTCTTATTCTGATCAAAGTACACAGTATTTGACTATTCTGCGCTGATTAAATGTCAAATAGTAGCGAAAACCTCGTTTTAAGACACTGCCTGAGCTCACAGGGCATGAAATAAGCAAGGTTTCAACCATAATAAATCTTTATTTATATAAAAAACTGAAAAACTTTCAAAACAGTGTGGCTGAGACTCCAGTTCTCTTCCCCTGATAGGAATACACAGCAATTGGCTATTCTGAGCTCATTAAGTGTCCAAACGCAGTGAAAGCCTCATTTACGCACACTTGCATGCCTAACATGGCACAATATAGGCAACAGGTTTCCGGAAAGGAATTAAAGGGTTTCAACCATAATAATTCTTTATTTATATTGAAAACTGAAAAACTTTCAAAACAGTGTGGCTGAGATTCCAGTTCTCTTCCCCTGATAGGAACACACATCAATTGGCTATTATGAGCTGTTTAAGCAGCGAAAACCTCGTTTTCAGACACTACCTAGACTCACAGGGCATGAAATAAGCAACTGGTATCCACAACTGGTTTCCATAATAAATCTTTATTTATATAAAAAACTGAAAAACTTTCAAAACAGTGTGGCTGAGACTCCAGTTCTCTTCCCCTGATAGGAACACACACCAATTGGCTATTCTGAGTTGATTAAGTGTCAAATAGTAGCGAAAACCTCGTTTTCAGACACTACCTAGACTCACAGGGCATGAAATAAGCAACTGGTTTCCAGACAGGAAATAATGGGTTTCAACCATAATAAATCTTTATTTAGACTTCAATCTGAAAAACTTTCAAAACAGTGTGGCTGAGACTCCAGTTCTCTTCCCCTGATAAGGAATACACAGCAATTGACTATTCTGCGCTCATTAAGTGTCCAACCGCAGCGAAAGACTCATTTACGCACACTTGCATGCCTAACATGGCACAATATAGGCAACAGGTTTCCAGACAGGAAATAATGGGTTTCAACCATAATAAATCTTTATTTATATAAAAAACTGAAAAACTTTCAAAACAGTGTGGCTGAGACTCCAGTTCTCTTCCCCTGATAGGAACACACATCAATTGGCTATTATGAGCTGTTTAAGCAGCGAAAACCTCGTTTTCAGACACTACCTAGACTCACAGGGCATGAAATAAGCAACTGGTTTCCACAATAGAAATAATGGGTTTCAACCATAATAAATGTTTATTTAGATTTCAATCTGAAAAACTTTCCAAACCATGTCGCTGAGACTCCAGTTGTCTTCCCCTGATAGGAACACACATCAATTGGCTATTATGAGCTGTTTAAGCAGCGAAAACCTCGTTTTCAGACACTACCTAGACTCACAGGGCATGAAATAAGCAACTGGTTTCCAGACAGGAAATAATGGGTTTCAACCATAATAAATCTTTATTTAGACTTCAATCTGAAAAACTTTCAAAACAGTGTGGCTGAGACTCCAGTTCTCTTCCCCTGATAGGAATACACAGCAATTGACTATTCTGCGCTCATTAAGTGTCCAACCGCAGCGAAAGACTCATTTACGCACACTTGCATGCCTAACATGGCACAATGTAGGCAACAGGTTTCCAGACAGGAAATAATGGGTTTCAACCATAATAAATCTTTATTTATATAAAAAACTGAAAAACTTTCAAAACAGTGTGGCTGAGACTCCAGTTCTCTTCCCCTGATAGGAACACACATCAATTGGCTATTATGAGCTGTTTAAGCAGCGAAAACCTCGTTTTCAGACACTACCTAGACTCACAGGGCATGAAATAAGCAACTGGTATCCACAACTGGTTTCCATAATAAATGTTTATTTATATAAAAAACTGAAAGACTTTCAAAACAGTGTGGCTAAGACTCCAGTTCTCTTCCCCTGATAGGAACACACACCAATTGGCTATTCTGAGTTGATTAAGTGTCAAATAGTAGCGAAAACCTCGTTTTCAGACACTACCTAGACTCACAGGGCATGAAATAAGCAACTGGTTTCCAGACAGGAAATAATGGGTTTCAACCATAATAAATCTTTATTTAGACTTCAATCTGAAAAACTTTCAAAACAGTGTGGCTGAGACTCCAGTTCTCTTCCCCTGATAGGAATACACAGCAATTGACTATTCTGCGCTCATTAAGTGTCCAACCGCAGCGAAAGACTCATTTACGCACACTTGCATGCCTAACATGGCACAATATAGGCAACAGGTTTCCAGACAGGAAATAATGGGTTTCAACCATGATAAATGTTTATTTAGATTTCAATCTGAAAAACTTTCCAAACCATGTCGCTGAGACTCCAGTTGTCTTCCCCTGATAGGAACACACATCAATTGGCTATTATGAGCTGTTTAAGCAGCGAAAACCTCGTTTTCAGACACTACCTAGACTCACAGGGCATGAAATAAGCAACTGGTTTCCACAATAGAAATAATGGGTTTCAACCATAATAAATGTTTATTTAGATTTCAATCTGAAAAACTTTCCAAACCATGTCGCTGAGACTCCAGTTGTCTTCCCCTGATAGGAACACACATCAATTGGCTATTATGAGCTGTTTAAGCAGCGAAAACCTCGTTTTCAGACACTACCTAGACTCACAGGGCATGAAATAAGCAACTGGTTTCCAGACAGGAAATAATGGGTTTCAACCATAATAAATCTTTATTTAGACTTCAATCTGAAAAACTTTCAAAACAGTGTGGCTGAGACTCCAGTTCTCTTCCCCTGATAGGAATACACAGCAATTGACTATTCTGCGCTCATTAAGTGTCCAACCGCAGCGAAAGACTCATTTACGCACACTTGCATGCCTAACATGGCACAATATAGGCAACAGGTTTCCAGACAGGAAATAATGGGTTTCAACCATAATAAATCTTTATTTATATAAAAAACTGAAAAACTTTCAAAACAGTGTGGCTGAGACTCCAGTTCTCTTCCCCTGATAGGAACACACATCAATTGGCTATTATGAGCTGTTTAAGCAGCGAAAACCTCGTTTTCAGACACTACCTAGACTCACAGGGCATGAAATAAGCAACTGGTATCCACAACTGGTTTCCATAATAAATGTTTATTTATATAAAAAACTGAAAGACTTTCAAAACAGTGTGGCTGAGACTCCAGTTCTCTTCCCCTGATAGGAACACACACCAATTGGCTATTCTGAGTTGATTAAGTGTCAAATAGTAGCGAAAACCTCGTTTTCAGACACTACCTAGACTCACAGGGCATGAAATAAGCAACTGGTTTCCAGACAGGAAATAATGGGTTTCAACCATAATAAATCTTTATTTAGACTTCAATCTGAAAAACTTTCAAAACAGTGTGGCTGAGACTCCAGTTCTCTTCCCCTGATAGGAATACACAGCAATTGACTATTCTGCGCTCATTAAGTGTCCAACCGCAGCGAAAGACTCATTTACGCACACTTGCATGCCTAACATGGCACAATATAGGCAACAGGTTTCCAGACAGGAAATAATGGGTTTCAACCATAATAAATCTTTATTTATATAAAAAACTGAAAAACTTTCAAAACAGTGTGGCTGAGACTCCAGTTCTCTTCCCCTGATAGGAACACACATCAATTGGCTATTATGAGCTGTTTAAGCAGCGAAAACCTCGTTTTCAGACACTACCTAGACTCACAGGGCATGAAATAAGCAACTGGTATCCACAACTGGTTTCCATAATAAATGTTTATTTATATAAAAAACTGAAAGACTTTCAAAACAGTGTGGCTGAGACTCCAGTTCTCTTCCCCTGATAGGAACACACACCAATTGGCTATTCTGAGTTGATTAAGTGTCAAATAGTAGCGAAAACCTCGTTTTCAGACACTACCTAGACTCACAGGGCATGAAATAAGCAACTGGTTTCCAGACAGGAAATAATGGGTTTCAACCATAATAAATCTTTATTTAGACTTCAATCTGAAAAACTTTCAAAACAGTGTGGCTGAGACTCCAGTTCTCTTCCCCTGATAGGAATACACAGCAATTGACTATTCTGCGCTCATTAAGTGTCCAACCGCAGCGAAAGACTCATTTACGCACACTTGCATGCCTAACATGGCACAATATAGGCAACAGGTTTCCAGACAGGAAATAATGGGTTTCAACCATAATAAATCTTTATTTATATAAAAAACTGAAAAACTTTCAAAACAGTGTGGCTGAGACTCCAGTTCTCTTCCCCTGATAGGAACACACATCAATTGGCTATTATGAGCTGTTTAAGCAGCGAAAACCTCGTTTTCAGACACTACCTAGACTCACAGGGCATGAAATAAGCAACTGGTATCCACAACTGGTTTCCATAATAAATGTTTATTTATATAAAAAACTGAAAGACTTTCAAAACAGTGTGGCTGAGACTCCAGTTCTCTTCCCCTGATAGGAACACACACCAATTGGCTATTCTGAGTTGATTAAGTGTCAAATAGTAGCGAAAACCTCGTTTTCAGACACTACCTAGACTCACAGGGCATGAAATAAGCAACTGGTTTCCAGACAGGAAATAATGGGTTTCAACCATAATAAATCTTTATTTAGACTTCAATCTGAAAAACTTTCAAAACAGTGTGGCTGAGACTCCAGTTCTCTTCCCCTGATAGGAATACACAGCAATTGACTATTCTGCGCTCATTAAGTGTCCAACCGCAGCGAAAGACTCATTTACGCACACTTGCATGCCTAACATGGCACAATATAGGCAACAGGTTTCCAGACAGGAAATAATGGGTTTCAACCATGATAAATGTTTATTTAGATTTCAATCTGAAAAACTTTCCAAACCATGTCGCTGAGACTCCAGTTGTCTTCCCCTGATAGGAACACACATCAATTGGCTATTATGAGCTGTTTAAGCAGCGAAAACCTCGTTTTCAGACACTACCTAGACTCACAGGGCATGAAATAAGCAACTGGTTTCCACAATAGAAATAATGGGTTTCAACCATAATAAATGTTTATTTAGATTTCAATCTGAAAAACTTTCCAAACCATGTCGCTGAGACTCCAGTTGTCTTCCCCTGATAGGAACACACATCAATTGGCTATTATGAGCTGTTTAAGCAGCGAAAACCTCGTTTTCAGACACTACCTAGACTCACAGGGCATGAAATAAGCAACTGGTTTCCAGACAGGAAATAATGGGTTTCAACCATAATAAATCTTTATTTATATAAAAAAACTGAAAAACTTTCAAAACAGTGTGGCTGAGATTCCAGTTGTCTTCCCCTGATAGGAACACACATCAATTGGCTATTATAAGCTGTTTAAGCAGCGAAAATCTCGTTTTCAGACACTACCTAGACTCACAGGGCATAAAATAAGCAACTGGTATCCACAACTGGTTTCCATAATAAATCTTTATTTATATAAAAAACTGAAAAACTTTCAAAACAGTGTGGCTGAGACTCCAGTTCTCTTCCCCTGATAGGAACACACACCAATTGGCTATTCTGAGTTGATTAAGTGTCAAATAGTAGCGAAAACCTCGTTTTCAGACACTACCTAGACTCACAGGGCATGAAATAAGCAACTGGTTTCCAGACAGGAAATAATGGGTTTCAACCATAATAAATGTTTATTTATATAAAAAACTGAAAAACTTTCCAAACCATGTGGCTGAGACTCCAGTTCTCTTCCCCTGATAGGAACACACATCAATTGGTTATTATGCGCTATTTAAGCAGCGAAAACCTCGTTTTCAGACACTACCTAGACTCACAGGGCATGAAATAAGCAACTGGTTTCCACAAAGGAAATAATGGGTTTCAACCATAATAAATCTTTATTTAGACTTCAATCTGAAAAACTTTCCAAACAGTGTGGCTGAGACTCCAGTTCTCTTCCCCTGATAGGAATACACAGCAATTGACTATTCTGCGCTCATTAAGTGTCCAAACGCAGCGAAAGCCTCATTTACGCACACTTGCATGCCTAACATGGCACAATATAGGCAACAGGTTTCCAGACAGGAAATAATGGGTTTCAACCATAATAATTCTTTATTTATATAAAAAACTGAAAAACTTTCAAAACAGTGTGGCTGAGACTCCAGTTCTCTTCCCCTGATAGGAACACACATCAATTGGCTATTATGAGCTGTTTAAGCAGCGAAAACCTCGTTTTCAGACACTACCTAGACTCACAGGGCATGAAATAAGCAACTGGTATCCACAACTGGTTTCCATAATAAATCTTTATTTATATAAAAACTGAAAAACTTTCAAAACAGTGTGGCTGAGACTCCAGTTCTCTTCCCCTGATAGGAACAC
This sequence comes from Lates calcarifer, assembly GCF_001640805.2. Classification (NCBI taxonomy): domain Eukaryota; kingdom Metazoa; phylum Chordata; class Actinopteri; family Centropomidae; genus Lates; species Lates calcarifer. The sequence goes on from NC_066835.1 coordinate 337,201, forward strand.
ACACCAATTGGCTATTCTGAGTTGATTAAGTGTCAAATAGTAGCGAAAACCTCGTTTTCAGACACTACCTAGACTCACAGGGCATGAAATAAGCAACTGGTTTCCAGACAGGAAATAATGGGTTTCAACCATAATAAATCTTTATTTAGACTTCAATCTGAAAAACTTTCAAAACAGTGTGGCTGAGACTCCAGTTCTCTTCCCCTGATAGGAATACACAGCAATTGACTATTCTGCGCTCATTAAGTGTCCAACCGCAGCGAAAGACTCATTTACGCACACTTGCATGCCTAACATGGCACAATATAGGCAACAGGTTTCCAGACAGGAAATAATGGGTTTCAACCATAATAAATCTTTATTTATATAAAAAACTGAAAAACTTTCAAAACAGTGTGGCTGAGACTCCAGTTCTCTTCCCCTGATAGGAACACACATCAATTGGCTATTATGAGCTGTTTAAGCAGCGAAAACCTCGTTTTCAGACACTACCTAGACTCACAGGGCATGAAATAAGCAACTGGTTTCCACAAAGGAAATAATGGGTTTCAACCATAATAAATGTTTATTTAGATTTCAATCTGAAAAACTTTCCAAACCATGTCGCTGAGACTCCAGTTCTCTTCCCCTGATAGGAACACACATAAATGGGCTATTATGAGCTGTTTAAGCAGCGAAAACCTCGTTTTCAGACACTACCTAGACTCACAGGGCATGAAATAAGCAACTGGTTTCCACAATAGAAATAATGGGTTTCAACCATAATAAATGTTTATTTAGATTTCAATCTGAAAAACTTTCAAAACAGTGTGGCTGAGACTCCAGTTGTCTTCCCCTGATAGGAACACACATCAATTGGCTATTATGAGCTGTTTAAGCAGCGAAAACCTCGTTTTCAGACACTACCTAGACTCACAGGGCATGAAATAAGCAACTGGTTTCCACAATAGAAATAATGGGTTTCAACCATAATAAATGTTTATTTATATAAAAAACTAAAAAACTTTCAAAACAGTGTGGCTGAGACTCCAGTTCTCTTCCCCTGATAGGAATACACAGCAATTGACTATTCTGCGCTCATTAAGTGTCCAAACGCAGCGAAAGCCTCATTTACGCACACTTGCATGCCTAACATGGCACAATATAGGCAACAGGTTTCCAGACAGGAAATAATGGGTTTCATCCATAATAAATCTTTATTTATATAACAAACTGAAAAACTTTCAAAACAGTATGGCGTAGACTCCAGTTGTCTTCCCCTGATAGGAACACACATCAATTGGCTATTATGAGCTGTTTAAGCAGCGAAAACCTCGTTTTCAGACACTACCTAGACACACAGGGCATGAAATAAGCAACTGGTTTCCACAAAGGAAATAATGATTTCAACCATAATAAATGTTTATTTAGACTTCAATCTGAAAAACTTTCCAAACCATGTCGCTGAGACTCCAGTTGTCTTCCCCTGATAGGAACACACATCAATTGGCTATTATGAGCTGTTTAAGCAGCGAAACCCTCGATTTCAGACACTACCTAGACTCACAGGGCATGAAATAAGCAACTGGTTTCCAGACAGGAAATAATGGGTTTCAACCATAATAAATCTTTATTTAGACTTCAATCTGAAAAACTTTCAAAACAGTGTGGCTGAGACTCCAGTTCTCGTCCCCTGAGGAACACATCAATTGGCTATTATGAGCTGTTTAAGCAGCGAAAACCTCGTTTTCAGACACTACCTAGACTCACAGGGCATGAAATAAGCAACTGGTATCCACAACTGGTTTCCATAATAAATGTTTATTTATATAAAAAACTGAAAAACTTTCAAAACAGTGTGGCTGAGACTCCAGTTCTCTTCCCCTGATAGGAACACACACCAATTGGCTATTCTGAGTTGATTAAGTGTCAAATAGTAGCGAAAACCTCGTTTTCAGACACTACCTAGACTCACAGGGCATGAAATAAGCAACTGGTTTCCAGACAGGAAATAATGGGTTTCAACCATAATAAATCTTTATTTAGACTTCAATCTGAAAAACTTTCAAAACAGTGTGGCTGAGACTCCAGTTGTCTTCCCCTGATAGGAACACACATCAATTGGCTATTATAAGCTGTTTAAGCAGCGAAAACCTCGTTTTCAGACACTACCTAGACTCACAGGGCATGAAATAAGCAACTGGTTTCCACAAAGGAAATAATGGGTTTCAACCATAATAAATCTTTATTTAGACTTCAATCTGAAAAACTTTCCAAACAGTGTGGCTGAGACTCCAGTTCTCTTCCCCTGATAGGAATACACAGCAATTGACTATTCTGCGCTCATTAAGTGTCCAAACGCAGCGAAAGCCTCATTTACGCACACTTGCATGCCTAACATGGCACAATATAGGCAACAGGTTTCCAGACAGGAAATAATGGGTTTCAACCATAATAATTCTTTATTTATATAAAAAACTGAAAAACTTTCAAAACAGTGTGGCTGAGACTCCAGTTGTCTTCCCCTGATAGGAACACACATCAATTGGCTATTATGAGCTGTTTAAGCAGCGAAAACCTCGTTTTCAGACACTACCTAGACTCACAGGGCATGAAATAAGCAACTGGTTTCCACAATAGAAATAATGGGTTTCAACCATAATAAATGTTCATTTATATAAAAAACTGAAAAACTTTCAAAACAGTGTGGCTGAGATTCCAGTTGTCTTCCCCTGATAGGAACACACATCAATTGGCTATTATAAGCTGTTTAAGCAGCGAAAACCTCGTTTTCAGACACTACCTAGACTCACAGGGCATAAAATAAGCAACTGGTATCCACAACTGGTTTCCATAATAAATGTTTATTTATATAAAAAACTGAAAAACTTTCCAAACAGTGTGGCTGAGACTCCAGTTGTCTTCCCCTGATAGGAACACACACCAATTGGCTATTCTGAGTTGATTAAGTGTCAAATAGTAGCGAAAACCTCGTTTTCAGACACTACCTAGACTCACAGGGCATGAAATAAGCAACAGGTTTCCAGACAGGAAATAATGGGTTTCAACCATAATAAATGTTTATTTATATAAAAAACTGAAAAACTTTCCAAACCATGTGGCTGAGACTCCAGTTCTCTTCCCCTGATAGGAACACACATCAATTGGTTATTATGCGCTATTTAAGCAGCGAAAACCTCGTTTTCAGACACTACCTAGACTCACAGGGCATGAAATAAGCAACTGGTTTCCACAAAGGAAATAATGGGTTTCAACCATAATAAATCTTTATTTAGACTTCAATCTGAAAAACTTTCCAAACAGTGTGGCTGAGACTCCAGTTCTCTTCCCCTGATAGGAATACACAGCAATTGACTATTCTGCGCTCATTAAGTGTCCAACGCAGCGAAAGCCTCATTTACGCACACTTGCATGCCTAACATGGCACAATATAGGCAACAGGTTTCCAGACAGGAAATAATGGGTTTCAACCATAATAAATCTTTATTTATATAAAAAACTGAAAAACTTTCAAAACAGTGTGGCTGAGACTCCAGTTGTCTTCCCCTGATAGGAACACACATCAATTGGCTATTATGAGCTGTTTAAGCAGCGAAAACCTCGTTTTCAGACACTACCTAGACTCACAGGGCATGAAATAAGCAACTGGTATCCACAGAACAATGGTTTCAACCATAATAAATCTTTATTTATATAAAAACTGAAAAACTTTCAAAACAGTGTGGCTGAGACTCCAGTTCTCTTCCCCTGATAGGAACACACATCAATTGGCTATTATGAGCTGTTTAAGCAGCGAAAACCTCGTTTTCAGACACTACCTAGACTCACAGGGCATGAAATAAGCAACTGGTTTCCACAAAGGAAATAATGGGTTTCAACCATAATAAATCTTTATTTATATTACAAACTGAAAAACTTTCCAAACAGTGTCGCTGAGACTCCAGTTCTCTTCCCCTGATAGGAACACACATCAATTGGCTATTATGAGCTGTTTAAGCAGCGAAAACCTCGTTTTCAGACACTACCTAGACTCACAGGGCATGAAATAAGCAACTGGTTTCCACAATAGAAATAATGGGTTTCAACCATAATAAATGTTTATTTATATTACAAATCTGAAAAACTTTCAAAACAGTGTGGCTGAGACTCCAGTTCTCTTCCCCTGATAGGAACACACATCAATTGGCTATTATGAGCTGTTTAAGCAGCGAAAACCTCGTTTTCAGACACTACCTAGACTCACAGGGCATGAAATAAGCAACTGGTTTCCACAATAGAAATAATGGGTTTCAACCATAATAAATCTTTATTTAGATTTACAATACTGAAAAACTTTCAAAACAGTGTGGCTGAGACTCCAGTTCTCTTCCCCTGATAGGAATACACAGCAATTGACTATTCTGCGCTCATTAAGTGTCCAACCGCAGCGAAAGACTCATTTACGCACACTTGCATGCCTAACATGGCACAATATAGGCAACAGGTTTCCAGACAGGAACATAATGGGTTTCAACCATAATAAATCTTTATTTATATAACAAACTGAAAAACTTTCAAAACAGTGTGGCTGAGACTCCAGTTCTCTTCCCCTGATAGGAACACACATCAATTGGCTATTATGAGCTGTTTAAGCAGCGAAAACCTCGTTTTCAGACACTACCTAGACTCACAGGGCATGAAATAAGCAACTGGTTTCCACAATAGAAATAATGGGTTTCAACCATGAATAAATGTTTATTTATATAAAAAACTGAAAAACTTTCAAAACAGTGTGGCTGAGACTCCAGTTCTCTTCCCCTGATAGGAACACACATCAATTGGCTATTATGAGCTGTTTAAGCAGCGAAAACCTCGTTTTCAGACACTACCTAGACTCACAGGGCATGAAATAAGCAACTGGTTTCCACAATAGAAATAATGGGTTTCAACCATAATAAATCTTTATTTAGACTTCAATCTGAAAAACTTTCAAAACAGTGTGGCTGAGACTCCAGTTCTCTTCCCCTGATAGGAATACACAGCAATTGACTATTCTGCGCTCATTAAGTGTCCAACCGCAGCGAAAGACCTCATTTACGCACACTTGCATGCCTAACATGGCACAATATAGGCAACAGGTTTCCAGACAGGACATAATGGGTTTCAACCATAATAAATCTTTATTTATATAAAAAACTGAAAAACTTTCAAAACAGTGTGGCTGAGACTCCAGTTCTCTTCCCCTGATAGGAACACACATCAATTGGCTATTATGAGCTGTTTAAGCAGCGAAAACCTCGTTTTCAGACACTACCTAGACTCACAGGGCATGAAATAAGCAACTGGTTTCCACAATAGAAATAATGGGTTTCAACCATAATAAATCTTTATTTAGATTTCAATACTGAAAAACTTTCAAAACAGTGTGGCTGAGACTCCAGTTCTCTTCCCCTGATAGGAATACACAGCAATTGACTATTCTGCGCTCATTAAGTGTCCAACCGCAGCGAAAGACTCATTTACGCACACTTGCATGCCTAACATGGCACAATATAGGCAACAGGTTTCCAGACAGGACATAATGGGTTTCAACCATAATAAATCTTTATTTAGACTTCAATCTGAAAAACTTTCAAAACAGTGTGGCTGAGACTCCAGTTCTCTTCCCCTGATAGGAATACACAGCAATTGATTATTCTGCGCTCATTAAGTGTCCAACCGCAGCGAAAGCCTCATTTACGCACACTTGCATGCCTAACATGGCAGCAATATAGGCAACAGGTTTCCAGACAGGACATAATGGGTTTCAACCATAATAAATCTTTATTTATATAAAAAACTGAAAAACTTTCAAAACAGTGTGGCTGAGACTCCAGTTGTCTTCCCCTGATAGGAACACACATCAATTGGCTATTATGAGCTGTTTAAGCAGCGAAAACCTCGTTTTCAGACACTACCTAGACTCACAGGGCATGAAATAAGCAACTGGTTTCCACAATAGAAATAATGGGTTTCAACCATAATAAATCTTTATTTAGATTTCAATATGAAAAACTTTCAAAACAGTGTGGCTGAGACTCCAGTTCTCTTCCCCTGATAGGAATACACAGCAATTGACTATTCTGCGCTCATTAAGTGTCCAACCGCAGCGAAAGACTCATTTACGCACACTTGCATGCCTAACATGGCACAATATAGGCAACAGGTTTCCAGACAGGACATAATGGGTTTCAACCATAATAAATCTTTATTTATATAAAAAACTGAAAAACTTTCAAAACAGTGTTGGCTGAGACTCCAGTTCTCTTCCCCTGATAGGAACACACATAAATGGACTATTATGAGCTGTTTAAGCAGCGAAAACCTCGTTTTCAGACACTACCTAGACTCACAGGGCATGAAATAAGCAACTGGTTTCCACAGATAGAAATAATGGGTTTCAACCATAATAAATCTTTATTTAGATTTCAATCTGAAAAACTTTCAAAACAGTGTGGCTGAGACTCCAGTTCTCTTCCCCTGATAGGAACACACATAAATGGGCTATTATGAGCTGTTTAAGCAGCGAAAACCTCGTTTTCAGACACTACCTAGACTCACAGGGCATGAAATAAGCAACTGGTTTCCACAATAGAAATAATGGGTTTCAACCATAATAAATCTTTATTTAGATTTCAATATGAAAAACTTTCAAAACAGTGTGGCTGAGACTCCAGTTCTCTTCCCCTGATAGGAATACACAGCAATTGACTATTCTGCGCTCATTAAGTGTCCAACCGCAGCGAAAGACTCATTTACGCACACTTGCATGCCTAACATGGCACAATATAGGCAACAGGTTTCCAGACAGGACATAATGGGTTTCAACCATAATAAATCTTTATTTAGACTTCAATCTGAAAAACTTTCAAAACAGTGTGGCTGAGACTCCAGTTCTCTTCCCCTGATAGGAATACACAGCAATTGATTATTCTGCGCTCATTAAGTGTCCAACCGCAGCGAAAGCCTCATTTACGCACACTGCATGCCTAACATGGCGCAATATAGGCAACAGGTTTCCAGACAGGACATAATGGGTTTCAACCATAATAAATCTTTATTTATATAAAAAACTGAAAAACTTTCAAAACAGTGTGGCTGAGACTCCAGTTGTCTTCCCCTGATAGGAACACACATCAATTGGCTATTATGAGCTGTTTAAGCAGCGAAAACCTCGTTTTCAGACACTACCTAGACTCACAGGGCATGAAATAAGCAACTGGTTTCCACAATAGAAATAATGGGTTTCAACCATAATAAATCTTTATTTAGATTTCAATATGAAAAACTTTCAAAACAGTGTGGCTGAGACTCCAGTTCTCTTCCCCTGATAGGAATACACAGCAATTGACTATTCTGCGCTCATTAAGTGTCCAACCGCAGCGAAAGACTCATTTACGCACACTTGCATGCCTAACATGGCACAATATAGGCAACAGGTTTCCAGACAGGACATAATGGGTTTCAACCATAATAAATCTTTATTTATATAAAAAACTGAAAAACTTTCAAAACAGTTTGGCTGAGACTCCAGTTCTCTTCCCCTGATAGGAACACACATAAATGGACTATTATGAGCTGTTTAAGCAGCGAAAACCTCGTTTTCAGACACTACCTAGACTCACAGGGCATGAAATAAGCAACTGGTTTCCACAGTAGAAATAATGGGTTTCAACCATAATAAATCTTTATTTAGATTTCAATCTGAAAAACTTTCAAAACAGTGTGGCTGAGACTCCAGTTCTCTTCCCCTGATAGGAACACACATAAATGGGCTATTATGAGCTGTTTAAGCAGCGAAAACCTCGTTTTCAGACACTACCTAGACTCACAGGGCATGAAATAAGCAACTGGTTTCCACAATAGAAATAATGGGTTTCAACCATAATAAATCTTTATTTAGATTTCAATCTGAAAAACTTTCAAAACAGTGTGGCTGAGACTCCAGTTCTCTTCCCCTGATAGGAATACACAGCAATTGACTATTCTGCGCTCATTAAGTGTCCAACCGCAGCGAAAGACTCATTTACGCACACTTGCATGCCTAACATGGCACAATATAGGCAACAGGTTTCCAGACAGGACATAATGGGTTTCAACCATAATAAATCTTTATTTATATAAAAAACTGAAAAACTTTCAAAACAGTTTGGCTGAGACTCCAGTTCTCTTCCCCTGATAGGAACACACATAAATGGACTATTATGAGCTGTTTAAGCAGCGAAAACCTCGTTTTCAGACACTACCTAGACTCACAGGGCATGAAATAAGCAACAGGTTTCCAGACAGGACATAATGGGTTTCAACCATAATAAATCTTTATTTAGATTTCAATCTGAAAAACTTTCAAAACAGTGTGGCTGAGACTCCAGTTCTCTTCCCCTGATAGGAATACACAGCAATTGACTATTCTGCGCTCATTAAGTGTCCAACCGCAGCGAAAGACTCATTTACGCACACTTGCATGCCTAACATGGCACAATATAGGCAACAGGTTTCCAGACAGGACATAATGGGTTTCAACCATAAGAAATGTTTATTTATATAAAAAACTGAAAAACTTTCAAAACAGTGTGGCTGAGACTCCAGTTCTCTTCCCCTGATAGGAACACACATCAATTGGCTATTATGAGCTTTTTAAGCAGCGAAAACCTTGTTTTCAGACACTACCTAGACTCACAGGGCATGAAATAAGCAACTGGTTTCCACAATAGAAATAATGGGTTTCAACCATAATAAATCTTTATTTATATAAAAAACTGAAAAACTTTCAAAACAGTGTGGCTGAGACTCCAGTTCTCTTCCCCTGATAGGAACACACATAAATGGACTATTATGAGCTGTTTAAGCAGCGAAAACCTCGTTTTCAGACACTACCTAGACTCACAGGGCATGAAATAAGCAACTGGTTTCCACAATAGAAATAATGGGTTTCAACCATAATAAATCTTTATTTAGATTTCAATCTGAAAAACTTTCAAAACAGTGTGGCTGAGACTCCAGTTCTCTTCCCCTGATGGGAATACACAGCAATTGACTATTCTGCGCTCATTAAGTGTCCAACCGCAGCGAAAGACTCATTTACGCACACTTGCATGCCTAACATGGCACAATATAGGCAACAGGTTTCCAGACAGGACATAATGGGTTTCAACCATAATAAATCTTTATTTATATAAAAAACTGAAAAACTTTCAAAACAGTTTGGCTGAGACTCCAGTTCTCTTCCCCTGATAGGAACACACATAAATGGACTATTATGAGCTGTTTAAGCAGCGAAAACCTCGTTTTCAGACACTACCTAGACTCACAGGGCATGAAATAAGCAACAGGTTTCCAGACAGGACATAATGGGTTTCAACCATAATAAATCTTTATTTAGATTTCAATATGAAAAACTTTCAAAACAGTGTGGCTGAGACTCCAGTTCTCTTCCCCTGATAGGAATACACAGCAATTGACTATTCTGCGCTCATTAAGTGTCCAACCGCAGCGAAAGACTCATTTACGCACACTTGCATGCCTAACATGGCACAATATAGGCAACAGGTTTCCAGACAGGACATAATGAGTTTCAACCATAATAAATCTTTATTTATATAAAAAACTGAAAAACTTTCAAAACAGTGTGGCTGAGACTCCAGTTCTCTTCCCCTGATAGGAACACACATCAATTGGCTATTATGAGCTGTTTAAGCAGCGAAAACCTTGTTTTCAGACACTACCTAGACTCACAGGGCATGAAATAAGCAACTGGTTTCCACAATAGAAATAATGGGTTTCAACCATAATAAATCTTTATTTAGATTTCAATCTGAAAAACTTTCAAAACAGTGTGGCTGAGACTCCAGTTCTCTTCCCCTGATAGGAACACACATCAATTGGCTATTATGAGCTGTTTAAGCAGCGAAACCCTCGTTTTCAGACACTACCTAGACTCACAGGGCATGAAATAAGCAACTGGTTTCCACAATAGAAATAATGGGTTTCAACCATAATAAATATTTATTTAGATTTCAATCTGAAAAACTTTCAAAACAGTGTGGCTGAGACTCCAGTTCTCTTCCCCTGATAGGAACACACATCAATTGGCTATTATGAGCTGTTTAAGCAGCGAAAACCTCGTTTTCAGACACTACCTAGACTCACAGGGCATGAATTAAGCAACTGGTTTCCACAAAGGAAATAATGGGTTTCAACCATAATAAATGTTTATTTATATAAAAAACTGAAAAACTTTCAAAACAGTGTGGCTGAGACTCCAGTTGTCTTCCCCTGATAGGAACACACATAAATGGGCTATTATGAGCTGTTTAAGCAGCGAAAACCTCGTTTTCAGACACTACCTAGACTCACAGGGCATGAAATAAGCAACTGGTTTCCACAAAGGAAATAATGGGTTTCAACCATATTAAATCTTTATTTAGATTTCAATCTGAAAAACTTTCAAAACAGTGTGGCTGAGACTCCAGTTCTCTTCCCCTGATAGGAATACACAGCAATTGACTATTCTGCGCTCATTAAGTGTCCAACCGCAGCGAAAGACTCATTTACGCACACTTGCATGCCTAACATGGCACAATATAGGCAACAGGTTTCCAGACAGGAAATAATGGGTTTCAACCATAAGAAATGTTTATTTATATAAAAAACTGAAAAACTTTCAAAACAGTGTGGCTGAGACTCCAGTTCTCTTCCCCTAATAGGAACACACATAAATGGGCTATTATGAGCTGTTTAAGCAGCGAAAACCTCGTTTTCAGACACTACCTAGACTCACAGGGCATGAAATAAGCAACTGGTTTCCACAATAGAAATAATGGGTTTCAACCATAATAAATCTTTATTTTAGATTTCAATATGAAAAACTTTCAAAACAGTGTGGCTGAGACTCCAGTTCTCTTCCCCTGATAGGAATACACAGCAATTGACTATTCTGCGCTCATTAAGTGTCCAACCGCAGCGAAAGACTCATTTACGCACACTTGCATGCCTAACATAGCACAATATAGGCAACAGGTTTCCAGACAGGACATAATGGGTTTCAACCATAATAAATCTTTATTTATATAAAAAACTGAAAAACTTTCAAAACAGTGTGGCTGAGACTCCAGTTCTCTTCCCCTGATAGGAACACACATAAATGGGCTATTATGAGCTGTTTAAGCAGCGAAAACCTCGTTTTCAGACACTACCTAGACTCACAGGGCATGAAATAAGCAACTGGTTTCCACAATAGAAATAATGGGTTTCAACCATGATAAATGTTTATTTATATAAAAAACTGAAAAACTTTCAAAACAGTGTGGCTGAGACTCCAGTTCTCTTCCCCTGATAGGAACACACATAAATGGACTATTATGAGCTGTTTAAGCAGCGAAAACCTCGTTTTCAGACACTACCTAGACTCACAGGGCATGAAATAAGCAACTGGTTTCCACAATAGAAATAATGGGTTTCAACCATAATAAATCTTTATTTAGATTTCAATCTGAAAAACTTTCAAAACAGTGTGGCTGAGACTCCAGTTCTCTTCCCCTGATAGGAATACACATCAATTGACTATTCTGCGCTCATTAAGTGTCCAACCGCAGCGAAAGACTCATTTACGCACACTTGCATGCCGAACATGGCACAATATAGGCAACAGGTTTCCAGACAGGAAATAATGGGTTTCAACCATAATAAATGTTTATTTATATAAAAAACTGAAAAACTTTCAAAACAGTGTGGCTGAGACTCCAGTTCTCTTCCCCTGATAGGAACACACATAAATGGGCTATTATGAGCTGTTTAAGCAGCGAAAACCTCGTTTTCAGACACTACCTAGACTCACAGGGCATGAAATAAGCAACTGGTTTCCACAATAGAAATAATGGGTTTCAACCATAATAAATCTTTATTTAGATTTCAATCTGAAAAACTTTCAAAACAGTGTGGCTGAGACTCCAGTTCTCTTCCCCTAATAGGAACACACATAAATGGGCTATTATGAGCTGTTTAAGCAGCGAAAACCTCGTTTTCAGACACTACCTAGACTCACAGGGCATGAAATAAGCAACTGGTTTTCACAATAGAAATAATGGGTTTCAACCATAATAAATCTTTATTTAGATTTCAATCTGAAAAACTTTCAAAACAGTGTGGCTGAGACTCCAGTTCTCTTCCCCTGATAGGAACACACATCAATTGGTTATTCTGATCTGATTAAGTGTCCAAACGCATCTAAAGCCTCATTTACGCACACTTGCATCCTTTACACGGCACATATAGCCAACAGGTTTCCAGTGTGGTATATTTGATGATGATGATGTGTAGATGATGAAGAGAAGATCTCCGTTGACACTGTCTTACTTGTATATAGAAGTTTATTACAAAGAAGTCTAGCATCAAAACAAGCACTGCAAGTAGCCTTTGAGAGGATCCAAGTTAGCTGTCTTCATGATCTATACGAAGCATTTGGATCTTACTCAATGACCTTACTTTTCTGAAAAACAAAGAGGGAGGACACTTATCACTAACACTTACAGATTTAGGTTCACAGATTTACGTTCACAAATTTAGTTCACTGATTTACTTTCACAGATTTACTTTCACGGCTCTTAAGAGAGTACAAACATATGTAGAACTTCACACACTATACTACACATTCACACTACATATCCCCCCTTCAAGACTAGAAGTGTCTCGAAAAATAAAAGAACGAAACATACATGTTTGTAATAATAACAAACATCCCTCCTACACATGCTTCCTAGAGCATAATTACAACTTTATGGAGTGTGAGAGCGAAAAACCTGTAAAGCAGCTATCTTTCCTGAAATTTCCATCAAACAATCTAGACAGGAAAATTCTCTCACTGCCCCTCTGCCTCAGGCGACCACTTATGGTACTACAGACCAATTAAAAGGAGAAATTTCATCATTACTGTAAGGATATAACTTCAAGCAAATACATATGGAACCCTCAGAAAATAAAATCCAAACAATGTCCACTTTCAGGTTGGTCAACCCATCACACCTTCCAATGGACCTTTCCCTGCCTAGCCCCGATTTCCCTAGGCATCAAGAAAAAAAAGAAAACATCTGAGGTCCCAGTGGATTTTCCCTACAACAAAAGACATCATACAATATAGAAAATCAAAAACTAATTCAAACATAAAAATATATCACACAACAGTTCCTCAGCAGCGTCGACTGTTGAATCGATCATGTGTTGACTCTGGATATTGTATCACAGTGTCCTTGTTGAGAGTCCTCCAGTCCACTCTTACTGTCCATGTTTGAGTATCTGAATCCCCTCATAGTGGTCTTTTCCCCCAAGATTGTTCTGGAAGAAAAGAAAACACCAACCAGTATCTTTTGCCAAACGGCAGATGTAAATTGAAACATCAAATACAGAATACAACCCTATAAGTAAATGCAAAATTCATAATATCATATCATTTCAAAATATAAATCACATTTTCCATTTCCCCCCTTTTATCATATCACTCTATAGTGAAAGGATAAACCAATAAGAAATATCAAGATTATAATGAGATTAATTATTCAAAATGGATATGTCTCCAACAGTTCGCCTTCTATCACTACTTTTTCATCACCATCTGTATCACTTCCCTTCTCTTTCATAAAACTTACTTTAGCTCTCTTTCAAACAGCTCACATACCACAATCCTTCAAAATTCAGTATACACACAACCTTCAAATCAAAATCTTTCTTTGCGTATCTCGTTCCCCTTTCTCTATCCTTTGGCTTTGTCGATGATAGATTGCGCCAAACCATCTATTTCCCAATTTTTACTAAATCAATTTCACCATCTTATCCACAAACTCTTTCCCATTATCTGAGGATATCCAACCTGGAAGTCTCCACCTGCTTATGACCTCTCTACACAAAAACTTGGCAACAAACTGAGTGTCCTTCCACTTGGTCGGACAGGCCTCTGGCCATCGCGAAAATCTGTCCACAACTACTAGCATGTATCTCTTACCTTCAACTGGCTTACCATGACAACAGTTTCATCATTTGAGCATGATGCTGTATCGGAGAACCATCTGTTTTCTTAAACCCTCGGCTCTTCCGCACTGACCCAAACAAGTGATGTACATTGTGTGCATATGCAATCAGTATATATCACTTGCTTACCTTCTGCCAACCTGTATTTGATTAAGTTTTCTAAGGGTCTCTCGATCCCGTTCTTTCTGATCATGTTCCTTTTTCCTATATAGCTCCACTTGATGGGCTATATGATCCATATAAACACCCTTGGTCATACTTCCAAGACCAACCACCTCTGCCAATTTGCTCCTCACTGGTAAGGGCAACCCCTTCTGTATTTTAACTCGCAAAATTGACTGTTCCTTGACTGAAGTCCGGATCATTTCCTGTGACATTTTTCCACACTTGATGGGCTCTCGACACATAGGCCCTCGGGTTTTCTTCCTGTTCCAATGACTCAATAAGAGTATTATCAGGATGTACATTTGTCGGAAAAGTATCTTTCAATGCTCTCCACACTCGACCTCTACTTGCAGCAAACAACTCCGGATCATTCACAGCAGTCCCTATATATCGGTCAAGTCCAGCTTTCTGTAAAATCTCTTCCATAGCTGGAACCCCAAGAAGATTGGCCAAAAGTCTCTTGATATCTCCCATGGCAGCTTATGTTCCCACCATAATCTCTTCCAACTACGAAATCCAAGGATGTGCTCCATCTTGAAGAGTAGGTAACTTCTCAAGTATATCTGACATATCTGTATTCTGCCAAGAATGTACTCCAAATTCTGTCCTCGGACAACCACTGGACACATCTTCCCTTTCCTTGGGCGCAGTGTATATCTCCTACCTAATTTTTGGGAGTCTTTATTCCGCAAATTTTTCTTTTGTGTCTGCAGCCACTTTAATTGGTCCTCCCATACTTTCTGGTCTTCTGGTCTAGACGACTCATGCAGATACAAAAGGCATTGGTTCATACTTTTCTCAACCTCTTCTAAGGCCGTCTGTCTCTCCTCTTCTATTCCAGTGCTGGCTGCCGCAGGAAAAAAACCCTCTTGAAGACGCAGGACTCTGGTCCTCCCAATCACTGTCTCCATTCTCACTTTCACTAGAGCTATCATCGATTGAGTCCTCTATCCTCCATGTTTCTCGTTTCCTTTCCACGCTAGCCAACATCCTCCTGACTTCAGGGCCATATCTACCCACAATCTCCTCCGAATCACTCTGATTATCCTTAGCTCCCAAACGTATTGTTTTCCTCTTACTTTTAGAACTTGGATACATCGTTATAGTCGTTTCTGCTTGTCCCACTTCTATTACTTGATCATTCTCATCTTTGATTTAATAATTACCCCCCGAGTGATCACTGGGAGCTGGGGATAAACTTCCTCAAACTTCACCTTCTTCTCATAAGGTGGGGGTTTCTTCATTGAATCCACATGTGAGAAAGGTGCATTAATTTCTGCCATTAGATTTTCTGTTTCCTTTGTATTCTTTCTTATTTCCTCTACACTTCTATCTCTCTTTTTTTGCAGCTTTTATAAATTTCTGTCCCTCATTTTCAAACTGAAGAACACCAAGCTCCACTTGTCTCTTTTCTTTACGTTTTTCCCCTTTTTCGCCCTTCTTTTGTTCCGCCTTATATATCGACACAAGCACATGCATTATTTTAATTACATCTGGGTTAAGAGTTTCTTCCACTGGCCATGGTTGGTAAATTTCAGGCCAACGCTTATGCCATTTCTCCGATATCTTTGCAATACCTTTAATTAAAGGATTATTCTTCTGTACTACATCAACAGGAGTAATTATTTTCGAATTTTAATATCCTCTTCCGACATTGTAATACATTTAAACTGATTTCTAAGACTACTTAGAAATATTTGACCTATTTCTCCCTATTTTCACAATTATTTATAAGTCACTATTTTACCACAACCAATAAATTTGCCAACTTCAAAGGAACCAAAAACCAAAAATCAATATGAATTCACAACACTTCCACATATGATATCAGCTAAACACACAATCAATCTACCAAATTGTATGTAAAGTCTCTTCAGATACTCCTATGACATGAAAAATCTAATTCTATAAGGCTTAAAACATCACACGCTCCTACTAGGGACCAACTATCACCAAGTTTGTTCCTGTTTTCGATAAACAATCATCTCAAATCACCAAAAGTCTGAATATTAAATCCCCAGCACCACTCAAATCAGAATAAACCATGCGCAAACAATAAACCTCACATTTGCCACTCTGCATTCAACAGCCTTTAAACCAAATAATTATATTCTATTGACTAAATGCATTAACAGGTCAGTCCATTCCCAAGCTTCTCCTTTAAACAACTACAACATAAATATGTCATGCATACACAACACATATGTTTAAAATGCAGGTATTTGTAAAAGAGTTCGTGGATAAAACTGCACTGGCCTTGAGCAGACTGGATTCAGGAGCTGCACACACTGTCATCAGCAAACCTCAAACCACATGACGCCTTGGCCAGCTACCATCCCTCTGCATCCGGGAGCACTCCCTCACACCACAACCTATATATGCCTATGCAATGTAAAGTCTGTCTCTTTAACATAAACCCATAAACCATCCCACGCTGCAACCTTTCACACACAGCTGAGACACAGTTGAGACAGCACTCCACACACACACACACACAGAGAGAGAGAGAGAGAGAGAGAGAGAAACTATTCACTCTCCAGAGGCACCACAGAGATTCACAAACCACACAGCAAAATTAACTTCATCCCAGAACACAAACAACGTCCAATCCTAAATTCTCAAAATCTGCTCATTCATACTTTATCCTATAGCATTCATTTCCTGCCGCTCCTTTTTCTCTTATTTTTCTGTGTAGATATTCAATGAGAGGCTGCTTCAGACACTATTCGTCAACTAGTGTTCGAGTGGGAACAATTGAATTTTGCACTCTACACTTCCAGTTCCTAGAAATGACCTGAAATTCACCTAGTGATTTTCCAGGATTTTTGGCCCGTCTAAAACCGCCTCCCAGAGGGCTTTGTCCAAACCTGCGGCTTTTTCTCTTTACCTCTTATTCCTTTTTCTTCCTTATTCCTATTTCTCTTTATTCCTTTTTTCCTTTATCTCTTTTTTTTAGCCTTCCAAATTTGCCCTGGGTTGTTTCTCTTTTTTGCTCTAATCCGATCTCTCAAAGCCAACTTTCACGCAGTGACTAATGTACACGTTTTACCGTTAAGAAGATAAGGGCCTAGTCTTCATTAATCTTGAATGGTTATTTAGTTCACCTTATCGTTACTAATTAGGCTATTCTACACTTCTTACTTCAAACTTCTTATTTTCTTCACTTCTCTATTACACTCCCCCCTTTTTATGCGCTGTCCACAGCGCAATAAAAACAAATTTAGAACGGAGCTTCAGTCCAAACATCAACACAGCATGATTCTTTACGGTGTGACCAAACAGCAAACACACACAACATCAACGAACGAACCAGCGCACCATAAGTGAAGAAATGCTCACCGTAACCTGCCGGCTTGGTGCAGGAGTAGGTGCGCTGAAGTTGCCGGGACCGTCGCAGGTCACAACACGTCCGAAGTTCGTGACGCCAAATTCTTGTGGTATATTTGATGGTGATGATGTGAAGATGACGAAGAGAAGATCTCCGCTGACACTGTCTTGCTTGTATATAGAAGTTTATTACAAAGAAGTCCAGCATCAAAATAAGCACTCCGGTAGCCTGTGAGAGGATCCGAGCCAATATGGATCTGTCTCCCGAACAGCTTTAAACATATGTTAGCTGTCTTGATGATCTATAGGAAGCATCTGGACCTTACTCAATGACCTTACATTTCTGAAAAACAAAGAGTGAGAACTATTATCACTAAAACTTACAGATTAAGGTTCACAAATTTAGTTCACAGATTTACTTTCACAGATTGACTTTCACGGCTATTAACCTAAACATGAAACCAAAGACTAGAAAAACACACATGGAATTTCAAACAAGAGAGTAAAAACATATGCAGAACCTAAGACACTACACCAGACAGAAAATAAAGGATTTCAACTGTGGTATATTAGATGGTGATGTTGACGTGAAGATGATGAAGAGAAGATCTCCGCTGACACTGACTTACTTGTATATAGAAGTTTATTACAAAGTAGTTCAGCATCGGACAAGCACTGCAGTAGCCTGTGAGAGGATCCGAGCCAATATGGATCTCTCTCCCTAACAGCTCTAAACACCAGTATATATACATTGGTTGTTTACATGGTTCAAAGGAAACATCTGGACCTTAATCAATACCTTCAAGAGGAAGAAGATAAGGTGTGAGGAAACCCTCACCTTTAACCCCTACTAATCTAGGAGTCACATTCTTGACTCTTGTCCTAAACATGAACCCCAAAGGTTAACTCAAACATAGGAAACTCGTAAAAAGTGAAAACATCTAGAAACCCTCAGAAATTCCAAAAAGACAAAAATTGCAGCAAGATCCGCAATTCTCTTCTGCTGATTAGAGCACGCAGCAATTGGTTGGTCTGCGCTGATTAAGTGTAAGCAGCGGAATCTTCCTCTTTATCCTCAGAATAACCAATTTCTGTGAATTCCTATCAGGGGAAGAGAACTGGAGTCTCAGCCACACTGTTTTGAAAGTTTTTCACTTTTTTATATAAATAAACCTTTATTATGGTTGAAACCCATTATTTCTATTGTGGAAACCAATTGCTTATTTCATGCCCTGTGAGTCTAGGTAGTGTCTGAAAACGAGGGTTTCGCTGCTTAAACAGCTCATAATAGCCAATTTATGTGTGTTCCTATCAGGGGAAGACAACTGGAGTCTCAGCCACACTGTTTTGAAAGTTTTTCACTTTTTTATATAAATAAACATTTATTATGGTTGAAACCCATTATTTCTATTGTGGAAACCAGTTGCTTATTATATGCCCTGTGAGTCTAGGTAGTGTCTGAAAACGAGGGTTTCGCTGCTTAAACAGCTCATAATAGCCAATTGATGTGTGTTGCTATCAGGGGAAGACAACTGGAGTCTCAGCCACACTGTTTTGAAAGTTTTTCAGATTGAAGTCTAAATAAAGATTTATTATGGTTGAAACCCATTATTTCTTTTGTGGAAACCAGTTGCTTATTTCATGCCCTGTGAGTCTAGGTAGTGTCTGAAAACGAGGTTTTCGCTGCTTAAACAGCTCATAATAGCCAATTGATGTGTGTTGCTATCAGGGGAAGACAACTGGAGTCTCAGCCACACTGTTTTGAAAGTTTTTCAGATTGAAGTCTAAATAAAGATTTATTATGGTTGAAACCCATTATTTCTTTTGTGGAAACCAGTTGCTTATTTCATGCCCTGTGAGTCTAGGTAGTGTCTGAAAACGAGGTTTTCGCTGCTTAAACAGCTCATAATAGCCAATTGATGTGTGTTCCTATCAGGGGAAGAGAACTGGAGTCTCAGCCACACTGTTTTGAAAGTTTTTCAGTTTTTTATATAAATAAACATTTATTATGGTTGAAACCCATTATTTCTATTGTGGAAACCAGTTGCTTATTTCATGCCCTGTGAGTCTAGGTAGTGTCTGAAAACGAGGGTTTCGCTGCTTAAACAGCTCATAATAGCCAATTGATGTGTGTTCCTATCAGGGGAAGACAACTGGAGTCTCAGCCACACTGTTTTGAAAGTTTTTCAGTTTTTTATATAAATAAACATTTATTATGGTTGAAACCCATTATTTCTATTGTGGAAACCAGTTGCTTATTTCATGCCCTGTGAGTCTAGGTAGTGTCTGAAAACGAGGGTTTCGCTGCTTAAACAGCTCATAATAGCCAATTGATGTGTGTTCCTATCAGGGGAAGACAACTGGAGTCTCAGCCACACTGTTTTGAAAGTTTTTCAGTTTTTTATATAAATAAAGATTTATTATGGTTGAAACCCATTATTTCTATTGTGGAAACCAGTTGCTTATTTCATGCCCTGTGAGTCTAGGTAGTGTCTGAAAACGAGGGTTTCGCTGCTTAAACAGCTCATAATAGCCAATTGATGTGTGTTGCTATCAGTGGAAGACAACTGGAGTCTCAGCCACACTGTTTTGAAAGTTTTTCAGATTTAAGTCTAAATAAAGATTTATTATGGTTGAAACCCATTATTTCTATTGTGGAAACCAGTTGCTTATTTCATGCCCTGTGAGTCTAGGTAGTGTCTGAAAACGAGGTTTTCGCTGCTTAAACAGCTCATAATAGCCAATTGATGTGTGTTCCTATCAGGGGAAGACAACTGGAGTCTCAGCCACACTGTTTTGAAAGTTTTTCAGTTTTTTATATAAATAAACATTTATTATGGTTGAAACCCATTATTTCTATTGTGGAAACCAGTTGCTTATTTCATGCCCTGTGAGTCTAGGTAGTGTCTGAAAACGAGGGTTTCGCTGCTTAAACAGCTCATAATAGCCAATTGATGTGTGTTCCTATCAGGGGAAGACAACTGGAGTCTCAGCCACACTGTTTTGAAAGTTTTTCAGATTTAAGTCTGAAATAAAGATTTATTATGGTTGAAACCCATTATTTCTATTGTGGAAACCAGTTGCTTATTATATGCCCTGTGAGTCTAGGTAGTGTCTGAAAACGAGGGTTTCGCTGCTTAAACAGCTCATAATAGCCAATTGATGTGTGTTCCTATCAGGGGAAGACAACTGGAGTCTCAGCCACACTGTTTTGAAAGTTTTTCAGTTTTTTATATAAATAAACATTTATTATGGTTGAAACCCATTATTTCTATTGTGGAAACCAGTTGCTTATTTCATGCCCTGTGAGTCTAGGTAGTGTCTGAAAACGAGGGTTTCGCTGCTTAAACAGCTCATAATAGCCAATTGATGTGTGTTCCTATCAGGGGAAGACAACTGGAGTCTCAGCCACACTGTTTTGAAAGTTTTTCAGTTTTTTATATAAATAAACATTTATTATGGTTGAAACCCATTATTTCTATTGTGGAAACCAGTTGCTTATTTCATGCCCTGTGAGTCTAGGTAGTGTCTGAAAACGAGGGTTTCGCTGCTTAAACAGCTCATAATAGCCAATTGATGTGTGTTCCTATCAGGGGAAGACAACTGGAGTCTCAGCCACACTGTTTTGAAAGTTTTTCAGATTTAAGTCTAAATAAAGATTTATTATGGTTGAAACCCATTATTTCTATTGTGGAAACCAGTTGCTTATTTCATGCCCTGTGAGTCTAGGTAGTGTCTGAAAACGAGGGTTTCGCTGCTTAAACAGCTCATAATAGCCAATTGATGTGTGTTCCTATCAGGGGAAGACAACTGGAGTCTCAGCCACACTGTTTTGAAAGTTTTTCAGTTTTTTATATAAATAAACATTTATTATGGTTGAAACCCATTATTTCTATTGTGGAAACCAGTTGCTTATTTCATGCCCTGTGAGTCTAGGTAGTGTCTGAAAACGAGGGTTTCGCTGCTTAAACAGCTCATAATAGCCAATTGATGTGTGTTCCTATCAGGGGAAGACAACTGGAGTCTCAGCCACACTGTTTTGAAAGTTTTTCAGATTTAAGTCTAAATAAAGATTTATTATGGTTGAAACCCATTATTTCTATTGTGGAAACCAGTTGCTTATTTCATGCCCTGTGAGTCTAGGTAGTGTCTGAAAACGAGGTTTTCGCTGCTTAAACAGCTCATAATAGCCAATTGATGTGTGTTCCTATCAGGGGAAGACAACTGGAGTCTCAGCCACACTGTTTTGAAAGTTTTTCAGTTTTTTATATAAATAAAGATTTATTATGGTTGAAACCCATTATTTCTATTGTGGAAACCAGTTGCTTATTTCATGCCCTGTGAGTCTAGGTAGTGTCTGAAAACGAGGTTTTCGCTGCTTAAACAGCTCATAATAGCCAATTGATGTGTGTTCCTATCAGGGGAAGACAACTGGAGTCTCAGCCACACTGTTTTGAAAGTTTTTCACTTTTTTATATAAATAAACATTTATTATGGTTGAAACCCATTATTTCTATTGTGGAAACCAGTTGCTTATTATCATGCCCTGTGAGTCTAGGTAGTGTCTGAAAACGAGGGTTTCGCTGCTTAAACAGCTCATAATAGCCAATTGATGTGTGTTGCTATCAGGGGAAGACAACTGGAGTCTCAGCCACACTGTTTTGAAAGTTTTTCAGATTTAAGTCTAAATAAAGATTTATTATGGTTGAAACCCATTATTTCTATTGTGGAAACCAGTTGCTTATTTCATGCCCTGTGAGTCTAGGTAGTGTCTGAAAACGAGGTTTTCGCTGCTTAAACAGCTCATAATAGCCAATTGATGTGTGTTCCTATCAGGGGAAGACAACTGGAGTCTCAGCCACACTGTTTTGAAAGTTTTTCAGTTTTTTATATAAATAAACATTTATTATGGTTGAAACCCATTATTTCTATTGTGGAAACCAGTTGCTTATTTCATGCCCTGTGAGTCTAGGTAGTGTCTGAAAACGAGGGTTTCGCTGCTTAAACAGCTCATAATAGCCAATTGATGTGTGTTCCTATCAGGGGAAGACAACTGGAGTCTCAGCCACACTGTTTTGAAAGTTTTTCAGTTTTTTATATAAATAAACATTTATTATGGTTGAAACCCATTATTTCTATTGTGGAAACCAGTTGCTTATTTCATGCCCTGTGAGTCTAGGTAGTGTCTGAAAACGAGGGTTTCGCTGCTTAAACAGCTCATAATAGCCAATTGATGTGTGTTCCTATCAGGGGAAGACAACTGGAGTCTCAGCCACACTGTTTTGAAAGTTTTTCAGTTTTTTATATAAATAAACATTTATTATGGTTGAAACCCATTATTTCTATTGTGGAAACCAGTTGCTTATTTCATGCCCTGTGAGTCTAGGTAGTGTCTGAAAACGAGGGTTTCGCTGCTTAAACAGCTCATAATAGCCAATTGATGTGTGTTCCTATCAGGGGAAGACAACTGGAGTCTCAGCCACACTGTTTTGAAAGTTTTTCAGTTTTTTATATAAATAAACATTTATTATGGTTGAAACCCATTATTTCTATTGTGGAAACCAGTTGCTTATTTCATGCCCTGTGAGTCTAGGTAGTGTCTGAAAACGAGGGTTTCGCTGCTTAAACAGCTCATAATAGCCAATTGATGTGTGTTGCCTATCAGTGGAAGACAACTGGAGTCTCAGCCACACTGTTTTGAAAGTTTTTCAGATTTAAGTCTAAATAAAGATTTATTATGGTTGAAACCCATTATTTCTATTGTGGAAACCAGTTGCTTATTTCATGCCCTGTGAGTCTAGGTAGTGTCTGAAAACGAGGTTTTCGCTGCTTAAACAGCTCATAATAGCCAATTGATGTGTGTTCCTATCAGGGGAAGACAACTGGAGTCTCAGCCACACTGTTTTGAAAGTTTTTCAGTTTTAAGTCTAAATAAAGATTTATTATGGTTGAAACCCATTATTTCTATTGTGGAAACCAGTTGCTTATTTCATGCCCTGTGAGTCTAGGTAGTGTCTGAAAACGAGGGTTTCGCTGCTTAAACAGCTCATAATAGCCAATTGATGTGTGTTGCCTATCAGGGGAAGACAACTGGAGTCTCAGCCACACTGTTTTGAAAGTTTTTCAGATTTAAGTCTAAATAAAGATTTATTATGGTTGAAACCCATTATTTCTTTTGTGGAAACCAGTTGCTTATTTCATGCCCTGTGAGTCTAGGTAGTGTCTGAAAACG